>NC_046666.1:7220147-7221351 GCF_010883055.1 Belonocnema kinseyi | reverse complement strand
TCACAAAGATTTTAAAGATTTTAAAGAGTTTCAAAATATTTGAGAAGATTTCAAAGATTTCAGAAAGATTTTCAAGATTTCAAAAGATTTCAAAATATTTCAAAATATTGGATAAAATTTCAAAGAATTCAGCACGGTTTAAAGAACTTTAAAGATTTTAATAATTTCAAAATATTAAAAATTATTTCATGAAGATTTCAAAAATTTAAAAAGATTTCAGAAAGATATAAAGGATTTCAAAATATCTGAAAACATTTAGAAGAGTTCAGAGAGATTTAAAAGACTTTAAAGATTTCAAACGATTTCAAAGATTTGAATGATTTCAAATTATTTCCATATATTCCAGAAAATTTTATAAAAATTTCAAAGATTTCAAATGATCTCAAATAGATTCTAAAGATTTAAAAATATTTCAAAATATATGAGAAGATTAACAATATTTCAGAAAGATTTTAAAGATTTCAAAAGTATTTCATAATATTTGAAAATATTTCAAGAAATTCAGAAACATTTAAACCACTTTCAATGTATTTTAAAAGATCTCACAAAGATGTTTAAGATTTCAAAGAATTTCAAAATATTTAAGCAAATTTCAAAGATTTCAGAGTATTTCCAAATATTTGGAAATATTTTAAAGAATTCAGAAAGATTTTATTATATTTATTTACTTATACAGGTTTATAAGGATTTGAATTATTTCAAAATGTTTCAAAATATATGAGAAGATTTAAAAGATTTCCGAAAGATTTTAAAGATTTCAAAAATATTTCACAATATTTGAAAATATTTCAAGAAATTCAGAAAGATTTAAACCACTTCAAAGACTTCAAAAGATTTCAAAAGATTTCAAAGATTTTAATGATTTCAAATTATTTTTAAATACTTCAGAAGATTTAAAAAAGTTTCAAAAATATTGTGAATATTTCATAAAGATTTAAAAGATTTAAAAGATATGTTAATGTTTTCACAATGGCTTCAAAAACATTTCAAAGACATCAAAGATTTCACAAAGATTTAAAAGTTTTGAAAGATTTCAAAAAATTTCAAAAAACTTTTAATGTATTTTAAAAGACCTACAAAGATTTAAAAAATTTCAAACAATTTCAAAATATTTGGGAATATTTCGAAGATTTCTGAGTGTTTGAAAATATTTTAAAGAATTCAGAACGATTTAAAGAACTTTAAAGATTTAAAAAGATTTTAA
>NC_046666.1:7207766-7220047 GCF_010883055.1 Belonocnema kinseyi | reverse complement strand
TCAAAATATTTGGGAATATTTCGAAGATTTCTGAGTGTTTGAAAATATTTTAAAGAATTCAGAACGATTTAAAGAACTTTAAAGATTTAAAAAGATTTTAAAAATTTTGATTTCAAAATATTTCAAAATATTTCAAAACATTTAGAAACTTTCAAAATATTTCAAACATTTTTTGTGTATTACGTAAAGAATTCAAATGTTTCAAAAATATTTAATGAATTTTACAGATTTCAATATTTTCACAATGGATTTACAAATATTTCAAAATATTTCAAAATATTCCAAATGATTTAAAAGACTTTAAAGATTTCAAAAGATTGTAAGT
This sequence comes from Belonocnema kinseyi, assembly GCF_010883055.1. Taxonomy (NCBI): domain Eukaryota; kingdom Metazoa; phylum Arthropoda; class Insecta; order Hymenoptera; family Cynipidae; genus Belonocnema; species Belonocnema kinseyi. The sequence continues at coordinate 7,219,722 of NC_046666.1, read as the reverse complement.
ATTTCAAAACGTTCCAAAAGATTTAAAAGATTTCAAACGATTGCAATATTCTCACTAAAAAAATCACCAGGATTTCAAGGATATCAAAAATTTCAAAAGATTTCAAACATTTCAAAATAATTGAAAATATTCCAAAAGATGTCAAAGAGCTCAAAAGATTTCGCAGATTTCAGAAACATTTTAATAATTTCACCAAAAATTCACAGACTTCACGAGGACGTCAAAATTTTAAAAGATTTTAAGAGATCTCACAAAGAGTTAAAAATATTTTTAAATATTTAAGAAGATTTCAAAGATTTCACAAAGGGTTTCAAAATTCCAGAAAATGTCAACAATTTTAAAATATTTCAAATTTGTAAAAATTTCGAAAGAAGTTAAAGATTTCAAAAGATTTCGAAGATTTCAGAAAGATTTCGAAAATTTCGCAAAAAGTTCACAAATACTTCAGAAATATATCAAGGATTAAAAATTTTTTAGGCATTTTAAAAGATTTCAAAAGGATTTTAAAATGTTTCAAAGTATTTTAAAGATTTCGGCAAGATTTAAAGGATTTCGAAAATTTCTCATAATTTTTCATAATGACTTCACAAAGATTTCAAAGTATTGCAAAATATTCGAAAAGATTAAAAAGATTTCATAAAAATTTGAAAGATTTAAAACTTCAAAAAAAGTTTAAAAATTCCAGAAGATGACAAAGATTTCGAAGGATATCAAAGATTTGAATGATTTCAAAATATTTCAAAGAATTTCAGAAGATTCACAAAATTTTCAAAAGATTCAACTAAGATTTTGAATATTTCACAAAGAATTTAAAGCTTTACAGAATATTTAAAGGATTTCAAAGATTTTAATGTTTTCACAATGGGTTCCCAAAGATTTCAAACAATTTTTAATTTCCAAATAATACAAAAAATTCCGAAAGCTGTGAAAGATTTCCAAAGATTTTGAAGATTTCAGAAAGATTTCAATGATTTCACCAAAAATTTACGAAGACTTCACAAAGATATCAAAACTTCTAAAAATATCCAGAGAATTTAATTAATCTCACAAATATTTTAAAATATTTCAGAAGATTTCAAAAATTTCAAAGAGTTCACAAAAATTTATGAGATTTCAAACATTTCAAAATAATTTTAAACATTTCAAAAGAAGACAAAGATTTCGAAGATTTCACAAAAAGTTCAGAAATACTTCAGAAAGATATCAAAGATTTCAACAACAATAAAAAAAGAGATTTTAAAAGATTTTACAAGGATTAAAATTTGTTTTTTAATATTTCAGAAGATGTCCAAATATTTCAACAAATTTCAAGAGATTTTAAAAGATTTATAAAATGTTTACGAAGGCTTGCAGGCCAAAATTCAAGAGTGATCACCCCCTTAGGAATGCAACTTGTTTTTAAATATCATAAATATTTATCATAAATAAAAAAGGCTCTAGTGATCTTAGTTTAAAAAAATTAAATATATGATGATATTTAATGATTTTATAGAAAAATGAAAAACTTACTTAGTATATTTCGCATGAAATGTTCTTCCCAAACGTTCAGTTTAATTGTCGTAATTCCTCTGAGAGTTTCACTAATAAGCTTCACTCTTTGATCCTTATACGACATCATTTTTGTACTTAATATACCGACTTTACCAGCAATACATTTATTTATCGGAATCATCAATAATACGACTCCGACTCCTACTAGGTAACTAATTCCTATTTGAGTGTGAAGAAAATAAAAAACCACAGCCAACTGAAAAAATTAAGGGTTCATTTTTTCACTTTTCACAAACTTCCATAGTTTACAAAATAAAATTTTTAATTATGGTGACAATGGCAAGAAAGATTTTCTATCAAAACAAATGAATTTTCAATTCGAAAGAATAAATTTTAAAATAACATTTTAATTTTCAAATCAGAAAGGCGAAGTTTTTATATGAACGTTATATTTTTAACATAAAAAAAACAAGTTCATTTTCAAAAAAGAAAAATTAATTTTCAACCAAAAATGTATAATTTACATTTTTAAATAATAAAATGAATATTTTACCAAAAAAGACAAATTATCAATAAAAGTGTATAATTCTGAATTCAAAAATACGAATTACCTACAAAACTGTTAAATTTTCAACCCAAAAATATGACTTTTCAACAAATAAGTTAATTTTTTACCAAACAGTTAAATTTTCAAATAAACAGAATAATTTTTAACCAAATAGTTCAATTCTCTACCATAATAGTCACATGTTCAACGATAAATATTAATTGTCAACAAAAAATTTAATTTTCAAAGAAAAATTTGAATTTTAAATTTATATGATGAATCTTCAATCAAAAGAAAGAATTATTTACAAAGTAGTTCAACTTGAACCTGGAAGTTGATTTTTCGAACCAAAAAAGATAATTTCTTAACGAAGCATGTAATATCTGAAAGCAGATAAATTTTCAACCAAACAGTTGCAATTTTGAACCAAAAAGATTAATTTTCTATTAAAAAGACGATTTTTAAACCAAATACATGGATTTTCAACTAAACAGTTTAATTTTCAACCAAAAATGGAAAGTTTTTATTAAAAAAAAAAATAATTTTGAAGAAAACAAAAAAAAACGATTTTTCAAGAAAATAATTAATTCATCACCAATAAAATGAATTTTTAAGAACTTGGTAAAACTTTCAAGCAAGTATGTTTCACCAAAAAGATTAGTGTTCTACAAAAAACGTGAATTTTCCACAAAAAGTTAATTTGCAAACAAATTGTTTTATTCCCCAGCCAAAAATGCGATTTTTCTACAAGAAGATAATTTTTCGACCCGAAAATGTAATTTTTCAAAATAAAAGTTAGTTTTTTAACAAATAGTACAAATTTTAGTACAAAAAATTAATTGATAACAAAAAAAAAACGATTTTAAATCAAATAGTTTAATCTTCAACAAATAAAATGAATTTTTAACAAAGCAGTTAAACTTTCGAACTAACAGATGCATTTTTATGCAAATAGCTAAATTTTAAATTTAAAAAAAAAACATTCTTTACCCAGAAGATTAATTTTTTACCAAAAATGACGCATTTTTCACAAAAAGTTAATTTTTCAACAAATTCTTGAATTTTCTAGCCACAAAGGCGAATTTTCTACAAAACAGTTGAATTTTCTAACCGAAAATATGATTTTTTAACAAAAATTAATTTTTTTTTAAATAGTAAAATTTTCATGAAAATATATGAATGTTTAATAAAATAATTAAATTTCTTACCAAAATAGAGAAAGTCTCAACCGAAAATATGAATTTTCAAAGAAAAAGTCAATTATCAAAAGAAATTGTTGAATTTTCTGGCCAAAAAGGCAAATAATTTTACAAAGCAGTTGAATTTTCAATTTAAAAATCTGATTTTTCGAAGTAAAAGTTAATTTTTCAATAAAAAGTTAATTCTCAACCAAGAAGATCAATTTTTTACCAAAAAAAAAATATATTTTCAACAAATTATTGAATTTTCTAGTCAAAAAGGCGAATTTTCTACAAAACATTCGAATGTTTAATCAAATATTTAAATTTCTTAACAATAAATATATGAATATTTTATTCATATTTCATATGAATTCTTAACCGAAAATTGGCGTTTTCAAAGAAAGTCAATTATCAAAAGAAATTGTTAAATTTTCTGGCCAAACATGCAAATTTTCTACAAACCAGTGAAATTTTCAACTAAAAATATTAACTCTCGAAGAAAAAGTTAATTTTCTACCAAAAAAGTAAAATCGCAACGAAACATGTAATATTTTATATTTAAATCAAGAAAAACTTTAACTTGAAAAAAAAACATTTCAATTCAACAAAAAAGACGCATTTTCTACAAAATAGTTGAATATTCACAATAGATTAATTTTCAAACTAAAGAGTTGCAATCTGAAGCAAAAAAGATAAATTCTCAAACAATAAGATTATTTTTCCGCCAAAAAAAAAACGAATTTTCAACCAAATAGTTGAATTTTCCACTAAAAATTTTTTTAAACAAAAAAAATTAATTTTTAACCAAAAAATTGCATTCATAACCAAAAAGGAATAATATTTAACTATAAAATTCTCACCTAAAAAGTAATTATTAAAAAAAAACAATATTTCCAACCAAAAAGACGACTTTTTACCAAGAAAATTAATTTTCTACCAATAAAGACAAATTTTTAACAAAATACATTGATTTTCAACCAAATAGTTGAATTTTCAACTAAAAACGATAAATATTCAATTAAAAAATTATTTTAAATAAAAAATGTACCTAATTTTCAACAAAATAGTTAAATTTGCAATCAAAAAGATAAATCTACAATGAAAAAATAATTTTATACAAAGTAGTTCATCTCTCAACTACTTTTTTCACAAAGTAGTTTAATTTTTTTTTTAATCGACAAGCTAGTGAAATTTTGAATCTAAAAATAAATAAACAATCCAAAAAAGCGAATTTTTTACCCGAATAGACAAATGTTAAAAAAAAGATTTGATTTCTTTAACCGAAAAACATGGCTTTTTAAGAAATTCCCGGTCATTTCCCGGTTTTTCCCGGTAAAGTTTTTCCGGTCAATTTAAAGTAAATTATTCATATTTTTCAAGCAAATGTTTGAATTTATAACTAAAAAAATGTCAATTTACAGCCAAATAGTTGAAATTTCTTTTAAAAAAGGTAAAATATGGTATGCTAAAAAAGCATGAAAAAAATTTACAATTAAAAAACAAACTTCTAACCTATCTTACGTTTCGGCTCATTAGAAACAAAAATAACAATTTAAAAAAGAGAGAGAAAATAAATTTTCAATCAAAAATAGAATACTTGAATTGTCTTGAAAAGACATCCTTTTTGGATAAAAATTCAACTGCTTTATTAGAAATTCGTTTTTTTTTTTGCTAAAAATTCAGCTCTTTTCCAAGAAAATGAAACTTTGGTTTAAAATTCATATTTTGGTATTGATAAGTCAACTGAAATCTTTTTTGGATGAAAACTACTTTTTTCTGAAAATTTGTCTTTTTTATTTAAAAGTTCATCCTTTTCAGAATAAATATTACAAGTATTTCCTATAAAATTTAATTTTTGTTTTTAATTCCTATTTTTGTGCTGAAAAGTCAATCGAAATCTTTTTTGATGAAAATTCAACTTTTTTTGAAAATTAGTCTTTTTTTATTTAAAAATTCACCTGTTTTAGTAGATTTTTCATTTATCTTGGACAAAAATGCAACTTCGGTTGAAAATTTAACTCTTTTTTTGAAAGTTTGTCTTGCTGATTTATCAAATTCAACCTGCTTCAGCAGATATGAGATCTTTCTTGAATGAAAATGCAACTTTTTTGTTGAAGTCACACTTTTGAGTTGAAAATGTAACTATTTTGTAGAAAATGTACTTTTTTAAAATTTAATATTTTAGTTTTGAAAAAAAAACGGAAATATTTTCTGGATGAAAATGTAATTTTTTTTTTAATTCATCTGTTTTAAGCAGGAGGGTGCTTCCAAAGTACTGCCAAATGTAAAAAGTGTGTCACGAGAGTTGAAAACGGCCGTGGGGCGGCGCTAGTAGTAACTTTATTCTACAACACCATGCAGTACCATAGGAAAAATGCATAAAGATTACAAAATAAATATGAAAAATCTTTTAAAATCATTTCAAACAAAAAAACTGCATGGATATTCAGAACTTGCAAAAAATAATTAAAAAATAAATAACAAACACACAAATGAATGAAAAAAGTGCCAAAAATATATATTATTATCAAACTATCAAATTTTTCAAATTTCAAATAACGACAAGATGTTTAATTGACAAAAAATAAAATCCCGAATTTAAAAATATCCGAAACTTAAATTCACCGACTTGTAAAATAAACGAATTATTAAATTCCCACAAATATTTCAATTCTAGAAATTTAGAACTCCTGAACATAGTTAATTGATTATTAATTTATGAGCTATTAATATAATTATAAATAAGGCAAACAATTTAATCAATAATTAATTAATAATTTATTATTTTCGGCAAATTTTAAATTTTTTCAAACTTAAATTTCAGGAATAGAAATATCTATGGGATTTTAGACATTCAATTATTTTATAATTCGGCAATTTTTTTCTTGCTAATTTATAATTTTGTTATTCATTTTTTCGTTATTTTGTGTTAGTGCCGGGTATTAAAACACTTTTAAATATAGTGATGAAAAAATATTTCTTTTATATTGTCTTTTAAAATATAATGCTACCATATAATAAATATAATTATTATATCTGTAGATGACAAAGAAGGAATATGATAAATCCTAAAATATTTCTTTCTATTACAATGAAATAACGAACTCTTAAATTTGATATTTTTTTAATAAATCAGATTTTGTAACGAAGCTAAAGTATGTTTAAAAATTTTGTATGTCACTCTTAAATAAATACCATTAACGAATATTTTTTTATCTTTGACGACACTCAAATTAATCAAAAATTATTTTTCGAAGTGCTATAAAAAATACATGTTGAAATTAAATTCTGAGAATTGAGAACAAGCAAATAAGTATTATCACCTTGTTTTCAAATTAATATAAATATAATTTTCATAAGATTCTTGAGAAAATTTAAAAGGTTTTTTAATATTTCAGGCTTGTCAAAAAATCTAGAAGATTTTAAAGAATTTTTTTCATAATACAGGATTTTACGAAATATTATGAAAAAAATCGAGTCCTTTTTAAATGATGTTTAGAACTTTTAGAAGTTGGGAAAGAATCCAAAAATATTTGATACCTTTTCGAAAATGTTAACGAGTTTTCAAATATTTGTAATCTATTTAAAACGTCTTAAATTCCTGAAAATATTTCTTCTAAATTTTCCCAGCAATTTTAAGAAAATTTGTTTATTTTCTTGAAAACGTTCGAAATTATTTTAAAGTCTACTAAATATTTCTTGAATTTACACAATTTTTGTTCGTTTTTATTTTGCAATCTTACCAAATTGAAACATTTTGCTTTAAAATCTTATAAACTATTTTGATAAATTTTAGGAAATCGTTTTTTATGTTTAAAAAGCTTTTTCAATTTTCTATTAAAGTTAATTTTTCAAAATAAAAAATTATTAAAAATTTTCACACGAATATAAGGAAAATTCTTCTTTTTAATTTCTAAAAATTATTCAAATTTTTTCTGCATTTTTTATTTATTCTGCAAAATTTTAAAAATTGCCTTAAAATCTTTCAGCTTCTTCTTTGACCATTTTTGAAATCTTCTAAAATCTTTTTAAATAATCGCTTCAAATTAATTTTTCGAAATAAAAAATTATTTTAATTTTTCCCAGGAACCAGAAAAAATATCATTCACTATCGTGAAACTTTACAAAATTTAGAAAAAAAAACTTTACAAGTTTTAATGTTTTTTGAATCGTTTCAAAACTTTTCAATATCTCTCAAATTTACTCAATTTTTTTCTAAAATTATGTAATATAGCAAAATTCCAAAATTTTGCTTTAAAATCTTTCAAAACCTCTTAAAAAATTGTTGAATTTCCCATGAATTTTAAGAACTTTTTTTCACACCCTAATAAAATTCAGTTTACCTACAAAATTTGTAAATCTTGAAAAATTAAAAAAAAATGGTCTCAACATCTTCTATATTTTTTTAACCCACATTTTAAAATCTTTCGTATCTTCTCGTATTTTATAAAAAATTTATTTTTGTTAATTTCTTAAATTAAAGTATTTAATTAAAGCTAGAGAATTCAACAATTTTGTTCAAAAGTCATCCGTTTTGATTAAAAATTCGTCTTTTTGAATAAAAAATTCGCAGTGTTTTCGTAAAACTATCTTTTTTATTTTTTATGAAAATGCAACTTTTTAGTCAAAAGTTTAACTATTTATGTTAAAAAAATAATCTTTATTTTTGGTTGAAAATTTATCTTCTTAGTCGAAAAGCCATTTTTGGTTTAAAATTAACTTTGTGAGTGAAAACTAAAGTTAAAAATTCTTCTTTTTTAATAAAAAAAAAATTGTTCTTGTTTTGAAATTTCATTTTTTTTTTATAAAAATGGATCAGTTTCATTGAAAATTATTTTTTTTTTTTTGCTAAAACGACATATTTTTGTTTGAAAATTCAATTTTTGTAGAGAAAGTTCGTCTTTGTGGTTTTAAAATTCTGTTTTTGTGTGTGAGTAAATTTCATTATTTTAGTCTGAAATATAAACTATGATACTTTTTTTGTTAGGATTTTGTCCTTTTAGATTTAACAATTCAACTGTTATGTTGAAAATTTAATTATTTTGTTTTAAATTGAAATATTTTGTTAAATACTCATCTTTTATAGTAGGAAAGACATTTTTTTAATAAATGAATAAATTTGAACATTTTTAATATGTATCAATTAATTAATTAATCAATTAATTAAGTAATTTTAATTAAGATGTAAAAATATTCTGTTGAATAGAAATTTGAATTACCTGCATTGGAATACTCCAAGAAGAATGAAAAGAAGGACAAAAGTTCATTATCCTGTCGGCGTCCAGACTCATAAAATTCACGATTTCTCCAGAAGAAAAATTATCGTTCAATACAGAGGAGGATGTGTGCAAAGTTTTTCGATAAACAAGAGTTATTATTGCACTTCGTATTTTTAACGTCATGAGAGATAACCAAAAGTCGAAATGAACAGTGCAAAATGATCCTAAAATTAATAAACGATATAATTATATATAATATAGTATAATATCTATATATTTAAAAATTCCGTTTCACGATGTTTGTCACCACTAAACTCCGAAACTACTTAAACGATCTTGATGAAATTTTGTATAATGTGTGTAATTTGGTCCAACTTAAAGGATAGGATACTTTTTATCTCATCTAATTACCTCAATATTTTTTTATTGCAAATTAAATGGTTTTATTTGCTATTTCCTAACTGATTTCGGCCTAAATTAGTTTGTGGACTGCTAGTAATATATACATATATATATAATACAATAAAAATAATCTATAGAAACTTGAGAGGTACTTTTCTTACCTATCAGGGTAATAATAAACATCAAGGCTGCATAATAACAACCGTGAGAAAGCGGTTCATCTTTATCTTCGATGAATCCGATCAGTTTATTTAAAATCAAAGGAGCACCGAATCCTGCTATGTCACTAATTAGCCTCAATATGCCAACTGCGTAAAATTGAAAACCAAAATTAGAATGTAGAAGACGCAGCAATGAGAGTTTTCTGCCTGACGTTACTTTTACGTGAGTACCACTTTCTGGAGTACTGCGATCCGTATTTAGGGGCTAAAAATAAAAAATAAAACCAAATTCAGGGTTGCTGCAAAATAAAAATTTTAAAATTCTCTGACATGAATCTTTAAGCACATTTTTAAATTTTTAATTCAAAAAGAAATGAATCCTTGATTTAAAAAAATTAATTTTCACAAAAACTGTGATAGTTGTTATTTATATTGAATTTTCAACCCAAAAATATGAATTTCTTTACAAAAATAATTGAATTTTCAACAAATCAAGAGGATTTGTCAACAAAATTAAATAATTTTCCACTAAAAACGATTAATTTTCGATCAAAAGTAGAATAGTTGAATCTTGAGTTAGAAAAATAAATTTTCAGCCAAAAAAAAACAACGAATTTAAAACAGAATAAGTTAAATTTTCAAAAAAGAAAAAGAATTTTTTGCAAAAAATAAAATACTTAAATTTTCAGTAAAAAAATTAGTTTTCAAACAAATAAAATTAATTTTTAACGATATAGTATAATTGTCAATAAAACAGATTTACAACCAAAAAGGTTAAATTAATAACCAAAAAAATACCAATTTTCAACAAAATACGTGAATTTTTGTCTAAAAAAGATCAATCTGTAACCCAGGATGAAATAGTTAAATAATCAGTTAAAAATTTTAATTTTCAACAAAAACAAAACCGAATTTTCAACAAAATATTTAAATTTTTAAACCAAAGCGACGAATTTTCAATAAAAAATTAATTTTCAACAAAATGTAATAGTTGATATTTCCACCAAAAAATATTAAAATTTTGAATTAAAAACTGTTGACTTAAACCAAATAATACGAATTTTCAGCAAATTAGTTGGATTCTCAAATAAAACAGGCTGATTTTCAAACAAAAAAAAAAATTAATGTTTAAAAAAGAGTTGAAATTCAACCTAAAAATATGAATTTTCTAAAAAAAAAAAAAAAAAATTTCATGTAAAAATGGAATAGTTACAGTTTAAGTTAAAAAGATTAGATCTTAAGTAAAAAAAAAAACGAATTTTCAAGAAATTAGTTAAATTTTCCACCAAAGAACTTAATTTATAACTAAAATAATGAATTTATAACTAATTTATAATTTTCAACTTAACAGTTAGTTAACTTAAAAAATTAGTGAACAATTGAAAGAATTGTTTAAGAAAATATTTAAATTTAAAAAAATAAGACTTTTCAACTATAAAGTTGAATCCTCAACCAAAACAGATGCATTTGTAATCAAACAGTTGCATTTTTAACAAAAAATGATGAAATTTATACGATAAAAGATTAATTTTTATTCCATAAAGATAATTTTTTAATCAATCAGTTGAATTTTTCACCAAGAAAGATTTTAGAGTCAATAAAGAAAAAAAATTATCCAAAATGTTGATAGTCTATGCCAAGAAGACGATTTTTCTACAAACTAGTTGAATTTTTTAACAAAAATATCAATATTTAATTTAAAAAATAAATTTTTAAGAAAAAAATTGAATTTTCAACAAAATAATAGAAATTTTAACCATAAGATTAATTTTCAAACAGAAAAATTATAAAATTAAAAATTACACGTTTGTAAGAATTAGAATTTTTAAGCAGAAAAATGCAAAAATTACACGTTTTTAAGAATAACTTGTTATTAACAGATTTCCTTTTCAAATTCAATAAAAAATGACAATTTTTTCACGAAACTGTTGAATCCTCTCCGAAACAGTTGCATTTTTTAACCAAAATTAATGCAATTTCTACCAAAATTAATTTTCAATCTCAAAAGAATTTCATGAAATTCATGAATTTTTATTAAAATAATTAAATTTGTAACAAAACAGTTTACATTTATAACAAAAAGATCAAATTTGAACCCAAAGAGATGAATTTCCGACCAATAAAAATTTCTCAATGGAGAGAGAAAAAAATTCTAAACATGCTTTTGAATTTTCAAGGAAGTTTTAATAATCAACCAACTAGATTAATTTTTAAACGAACAAGACCATTTTTAATAAATCAGTTAAATTTTCCATCAAGAAAGATTTTTAAGCCAATAAAGGAAAAAAATGTATCCAAAATGTGGAACTTTCATGCCAAAGACGATTTTTTGACAAACCAGTTGAATTTTTAAACATAGAATATGAATTTTTAACTAAAAAAAAAATGACTTTTTAAAAAAAGCTTCGAATTTTCAACAAAATAATAAAATTAACTTCAGTTTATCGAAAATTCTATGACTGTCTTACTATTTCTTTCAATCGCCTGTCGATTTCGTTGCTGATAGTCGAAGTAGAAATACTTTCCGGTAAATCGTAGAGGTCATCTGAATGATTTAAAAGTCCTTTCACACCTTTTGTCATTAGAGGAGTTACCCAATGAAAAAGTAATTTCGAAGTAAAGGTTACATCTTCCATTGCAATGCCGAGATAACTTGGATCATTTTCTTCCACGAATCGAATATAGGAAGAACCTGGACTATTCAATAAAGAAGTTCTCTCTCCTACCTGAAAATCATTTTTCATTATTTTAAACAGAGTGACCACAAAACTTAATCTTAGAAATTTTCTGATTTTTCCCTGATTTATCATTTTTGCTGATCATCAATATTTAAAGACCAAAATTTTAATCTTTTAACATTTTAAAAATATAATCTTTTATAAATCGAATAAATCTTTTATTTATATTTATAAATTTTAAATTTATTATTCTCGAATTCTGGATAAATTCGTAGTA
>NC_046666.1:7182963-7207666 GCF_010883055.1 Belonocnema kinseyi | reverse complement strand
GAAATTTAAAAAATTCAGGATAAATCGAATGAATTCTAAATTGCAAAAGGTATTGAGCAATCTTTTCAAATCTTTGAAACGATGTTAATTATAAGGATTACGAATGAATTTGAACGAATTAAGGATAAAGTCATAATTCTTGAAAACAATTCAAGTTAAATTCTAAATAACTGAAAAGATTTAGAAGGAAATGTTTAAAACATTTCAATTATATTGTTTTTATCAACATTGGAATAAATTTAGAGGAATTTAACGAATATGAAAAAATTCCCTGAATTGAATAACTTCGGAATTCGTTTAGACAAATCTGATGAAATTCAAAAAAATTTGATGAAACATTTAGAAAAGATCAAATGAATTTAAAAACAAAAAAAAAATAAAAAGAATTTAGAAAATTTCTGGATAAATGATTAAAAATTTAGAAAGATTTTCAAATTAATTCAAATTGCAAAAGGTATTTAAAATATCTTCAAATATTTAAAATTATCATATTGATCAGAATTGCAAGTAAATTTAAACGAATTCAGGATAAATTTACAAGACTCAAAAACAATTCAAATGATACGGAAACAATTTTTCAATATCCAAAAATGCCATTTATTTTATACAAATTTCAGTGAATTTACAGGAATCGAAAGAAAGTGATAAGAATTCGCTGAAATTCATAAAAAATGGACGATAAATTGAAAAAAATTAATTGCATTGAAAGCAATTGAAAAATATAAAACAATTCATCAAATTCAGTGAGGTTAAAATTCGTTTAGAACAATTTAAAGCAATTGAATAAAATTCCAAGTGAGTTGAAAAGACTTCAGGATTAATTAAAAAGAAACTTTAAAAAGTTTGTAAAAATCCATTGAATTGAATGCATTTAGAAACTCCAGAGACATTGAAAGAATTTAGAAAAATTCAGGATAAATATATAAAAATTTAGGGTGACATCCAAATGAACAACCCAAGTTATATTCAAAATAATTTTAATGAATTAGAAACAAAATTCTTGTTGATTTCAATCAGATTGGAGTGCATTTATAGGAATTAGAAAAATTAAATGAATTCAATGAAATTAATAAAAATTATAAAATAAAAAAATCAAGAGAATTCGAAAGTATTTAGAAGAATTCAGGATAAATTAATAAGAATTCAGGTTGAATTCCAAGTGAATTTTAAATTGCAAAAAGTATTTGAGAACCTTTGAAATGCTACGAAATCCTTCACTTTTTAAGAATAAATTCTTCAAAATCCATTAAAATATTATACAATCCCGTGGAATTCTATGAAACCTTATATTTCCTGAACTCCTAAAAAATTTATTAAAATACTTGTAGCTTTTAAAATCCTTAAAATCTTTCTACATCTTCTGAAATTGAAATAAATTTAAAAGACCCTCAAATTTGTCAAATCCATTAAAATCTTTTGAAAATTTCATTCATTGAAAATCTCATATTAGAATAGAATTTAAAAAAATTATAATCGCAGAGTTTTGGGAAAATCGTGAATATTATTTGTGCATTTAAATCTGCATAATATGCCTCATTTTTACCATTTTCCGTATTTTAATTGAATTTTTATGGAAGAGATTTAATTTTTTATGAAAAAAAATTAATATTAATTTTTGTGAAAATTCATCTTTTTTGTTTGAATTCAACTATTTTTGGTTAAAATTAAAATTATTTGTTTGGTTGATGATTGACCATTTTATATAGCAAACCTTTTTTTTTTTGTTCAAATTATAATTATTTTGTTTAAAATTAATTGTTTTAACTGAAAGTTTAACTCGTATATTTCCGGTTCAAAATTTATCTTCTTAAGTTGATACTTAAAATATTTGGTTAAAAATTCGTCTATTTTTGCAGAAAATTCCTCTTATTGGTTGGAAATTGATCTTTTTGGTAGAAAATTAGTTTTTTTTTTTCATATTTAGAATAAATATTTTTAACTGAAAATGTGACTGTTCCATTTTTTGTCAAAAAGCTTTTCACTGAAAATTGAATTATTCTGTTTTTGGTGAAAATTTAAGTATTTTCTTTTTAGTACAAAATAAAATTCATGTATTTAGTTAAAAATTAAAATTTTGAAAGTTGAAGATTTGCCATTTTAGTTGAAAATTTGTTTGGTCGAAAAGAAAAATATTTAGTTAAAAATTCGTTTTTTTAAGAAATTCATATTTTTGGTTGAAAATTCATCACTGTGATTGAAAATTAATTTCTTTCGCTAAAAATTCGTTTCTGTCTGGTTGAAAATTAATTTTTTCAACTGAAGATGTAACTGTTTTTCTTTTGTTTAACATTTAATTTTCTAACTAAAAATTGTAATATTCTACTTTCGGTTTGTAAAGTTACCTTTTTTAGTTGTAAATTTTTATATTTTATTAAAACTGTATCTTTTTTTAATATATTTCGGTTAAATAATCTTCTCTTTTGTATAATTTTTTTGTTTGAAAATTCGTTTTTCTTTTTTTTTTAATTTTATTTTTCTAATGTTTAAACTATTCTAATTTTGGTTCTGTTTTTGTTGAAAATTGATTTTTTTTAGATGAAAATTTATGTACTTTGTTGAAAATGAGTCTTACTTTGGTAGAAAATTCAACTGACTATTTGGTTAAAAATTCATATTTTTTGTTGAAGATTCATCATTTTAGTTAAAAACTAATTTATTAGGTTCAAAAGTGATATTTTTCAGGGTGGCCGTTTTAATCGAAAAACAACATTTCCGGTCATTTCCCGTTTTTCCCTGGTTCATAAACATTTTTCACGGTTAATAAAATTTAAAAATTTTCAACTCTAAAAGCTAAAGATTTTTACATTTAATGAAATACAAAATAAACTAGAAACTAACGCACTCAAAGTGGAACTCTTGCATTTTAAATTATTTAAAATCAAACTTCAAAAGTTTTTAATTACAAAATGTGGTATTCAAATTATCAGTAAGCTACCCTATATATAACTATATATAACTATATATAACTATATATAACTATATATAACTATATATAAAATAACAATTTTAAATTAAATGCAGATACACAACAAAATTAAGAATTTTTTACTTTTATAAATGATAGAGTTCAAAGATTTAAATTCAGTTCTAAAAATATAAATCCACATTATTATTTTCGCTGTTGTAAATTAAACGATGAATCAATGAAATTTAAAATTTTCGAAAATTATATTTTAATCAATTTTAAGCTAGAAATATTAAAAAATGAAAAATTAAATTTTTTTATTCAACTGAACACTTCTCTAACTAGAAGTTAAATTATTTTCATTTGAAATAGTTTAAACATCCTTGAAAACTTCAAAATTTTATTTCAAAATCTTGAGAAATCTGGAAGTTGTTTTAAATTGTTTCAAATTTCAAATTAGTTTTGACATTTTTCCGAACTTTCAAATAACTTTTAAAATTAATCGAATTTTTACAAAATCCTCCTTATTATTTGTAGAAAAAAAATTTGAGTATTTTTAAGTTTTGAAAAGATTCAAAATCAATTAAAAATTTGGAATGATGAATTGCAATGATGATGAAATGCAATAATGAATTGTAGAAAAAAGTTTTCTTCTGTCTTACGACCACGGCAAAATAAAAACAATTTAGAGCTATAAATTCAACTTCATTTATTTTTAGTAAAAATTAAAACTTTAAATCAACTAAAAACAACATTAGTATCTAACAACTATCCTCTTCCTTTAATTAATGAAATTATTGCTGAGCATGTGCATGAAATTTATAACAGTACTAAAAATAAAAATAAATGGACTGATACTTGCAATAAATTTAATTTCAAAGTTATGTTACCGTACATACAAGGTCTCTCTGAACGTTCACGAAGTTCATGAAAAAAATTTAACATCAATGTTTATTTCAAAAGCACTAACAGTGTAGATAACTATTTATTAAAGAAAAACTATAGGGATAGCATTGAAAATTTGTCTGATGTTATCTATATGATAAAATGCAAATGTTTCAATAAAGTTTATATAGGTAAAACTGGGAGGAGATTAAAAACTAGAATTGCCAAACATAAAAGAGAATTTATAAATGGGAATTTAAATAAGTGAACACTCTTGGAATTCTAATCACTATTTCGATTTCTAATTCAGCAATATTAAAATACTAGCTACTGAAAAAATACTTATCAAAGACGTATTACTGAATCTATATTCATAAACAAATTTCGAAACATTTCTGTTAATTTACAAAATGAAATTTTAAATATTAATAAAATTTACCAAAGCATAAATAATTAATGTCATCTTATTTTAATTACAAAATAAATGTTTCTTTAAAGCTTTAAATTTAAATTTAAGTTTGCGCTTCCTCATCAATAATTCTTAGAACGGTTTCATAATAGTTAATAATGTAGTTTTTACGCTGAAAAAAGCCTCTTCGATTTTATAAGGCTTTCTCTTTTTACTCATCCTCAATAATTGTTTGAAGTCTTACTTTTTTTAACTTTAATAGCGTATAAACTTTTTTTAATTAGACACAAAACAAATTGACACGTATGGACTCCAAAATTATAATGATTGTTGTTTCGCTTAAAAATCGTCTTAAACTAAGGTAATATTTAAAAAATATTTTTTACGCATAAATAATAACTTTTTTAAACTATTTATATTTATTTTTATGATGTATTAGCTTATTATAATTATTATTTAGATACTCTGAAAAAGACACGCAGTGATGCCGAAACGTCGTTAAAGTTTTAATTTTTTCCTAAAAATAAATGGAGTTGAATTGATAGCTCTAATTTGTGTTTATTTTGCCGTGGCCGTAAGAGAGAAGAAATCTTTTTTCTACAATTCATTAAACATTTTCAAATTGAATGGGTTAAAAATGGTATATTTTAGACTTAAACAATATTTTAAACTTAATAAAAGCCTTTAATTGCAAATATAATAGTATTATTATGAAGCTATTTTTATGTTAAAAATAGTTAATAAAGTTTCAATCAGGCGTTTATATATTTTAAATGACTAAGACTTTTAAATTAAACCAGTTTTTTTTCCTTGGCTAAATTTTCATTATACTTAATTATTAATATTCAAATATCAGCATTTTAAAAATTGTAGTAATTTTAACATATAATGTTTAACGAACAGAATAACATAGTATTACAGATACCACTTTTTAATTTTCAAATTTATTACTTTATTTTAAACAAAAAAATGTCTTTTCTACTGTAAAAGACGACTTTTTAACAAAATACTTGAATGTTCAACAAAATAATTAAATTTTTAAAATAATATTTGAATCTTCTACCTAAACAGATTAATTACCGAAAACAAAGTATCCTAATTTATATTTCAATACAACAGATGAAATTTATAGAAAAAAAAAAGAATTTAAAAAACGAGTTTCCAATGAATAAAGACTTTCACAGAAGTGAGAAATAAAAGTTGATCTAAATTTTTGAACCTTCAAGACAAAAGACGAATTTTTTCTGCTAATTCAAATTTCAAACCAAGAAAATTATTTTTCTATCAAAAACGGAGAATTTTCAACTCAAAAAGATCAATCTTCAAAAAAATGAAAAAGTAAAACATAAATTAATTTTTAACTAAAAAAAAACAATACTTTTCCATTGAACAGTTAAATTTTCGATAAATTTTCGACCAGAGCCAAAAAAATTCAATTTTTAACCACCCAGTTTAACTTTTACCCAATCAGTTAAATTTTCAATTAAAAAAGATTAATTTTCAACAGAATAGTTTAACTTTCAACCAAACACATGAATTTTTAACTAAAAATATAAATCTTTCTACTAAATTCTGCTAAAACAGATGCATTTTTAATTCAAAAAGATAAATTTTCAAAAAAGTAGTTGAATTTTCTGTTAAAAAAGATTTCAGTTGACATTTCACGAACAAAATGTAAATTTTTAAACAAGAAATAATTTTCTACGAAAAAGATTAAATTTTCAATCCACAAACACGAATTCTTTGACGAGAAAAATAACTTTTTAACAAAATTGTTGAATTCTCTACCAAATAGTTGCATTTTTATCCAAAAAAGGTGAGATTTCTCCGAAAACTGATGAAATTGTATTTTAAAAAAACAAATTCAAAAACATAGTTACAGTTGCATCTAAAAAAAATTAAAGTTGACTTTTAAAGATCAAAATATGAATTTTTTAACAAAAAATAAGTTTCAATAAAAAAAATTGAATTTTCAATTGAAAAAAGATGAAATTTTTACAAAACAGATACATTTTTAATAAAACGCGACTGTTTTTTAAATTGAATGTTTATCCAAAAAAGCTTTTTGTTTCATTTTTCAACATCAAAATATAAATTTTTAACAGAAAGTAAATGTTCAACGAAATAGTTCAATTTTTAACCAAAAAGGATGACTTTTTTACGAAATATATTAATTTTCAACCAAACAGTGTCATTTTTAATCAAGAAAGATGAAGTTTCTCTTAAGACAGATGCATTCTAAAAATTTTTTAAATTCAATGCAATTGTTTAAATTTTCATCTAGAAAAGATTTCAGTTCTCTTTTCAATACCAAAATAATAAATTCAAACAAAAACTAAAGTTGCTAAGAAATAGTTAAATTTTCAAAAAACCGCAGAATTTTCACCGAAAAGTATTATTTTTGAACAAAATTGTTGAATTTTCAAACAAACAGTTGCATTTTTAACCAAGAAACATGAAGTTTCCTGTAAAACAGTTGAATTTAAAAAAATGCAATTTTAAAAAGAGTAGGTAAATTTTCATCCAAAGAAGATTCCAGTTCACTTTCCTTTCGAATTTTTAACCAAAAAGTATGACCTTTTCATAAAATTGTTAAATTTTCAACCAAGCAGATTCATTTTTGTCAAAGAAAAATTAAAGTTCTATTAAAACAGGTGCATTTAATACAAAAAGTACATTTTCTAGGAAATAGTTGTATTTGCAACAAAACAGTTGCATTTTTATCCAAGAAGAATGCAATATTTCTACTAAAAAAGGTGATCTTTTAAATAAAAATATGAATTTTTAGAAAAAATAGTGTTCATTCAAAAAAAATTTTAGTTCGCATATCAGCAAAAAATACAAATTTTAAACAAAATGTTAATATTCTACGAAAAGAATTGAATTATTGACCCAAAAAGACGGATTTTCTAGAAAACAGTTGAATTTGCAACCAGAAAGGATGTCTTCTTAAGAAAATTGTTAAATTATCAACAAAATCATAAAATTTATAACTAAAATAATAATGTCTAGAAGAACATTTTTGCTGTTCCATAATTTAACCCTCAAAGTCTAGACTGGGTATATTATACCCAGACGATATTTTCGTCTCGCTATTTAATTTTTTCCATTTTGTGAAAATATTTAGAGTAATATGTTGAATTCATCTGATTAATTTTATAATATTCATTTTTGTGATACTTTCAGCTATAGTTTAACAAATAAAAATGCCCGAATCGTTTATATGAACCAGTGATATTGAAGTCTAGGCTGAGAGGGTTAAGTACGACCCTAAAGTTTTTGCAATTTATAAAATATGTTTTTTTTTTCAATCCACCCTAGTTTAAAGTCTGATAAATAAGAGACTAAGTGATAAATTTTCTATTTTCCACTCACTTCAGCCAGTCTTGAATTTCTTCTTCGCCTCACTCTGCGATCCGGAATCAGTGTCAGAATATAAAGAACCAAAAGTACAACCACAGTAATACTAAATCCCAACGATAAATCCGGCAAGACATCATCATAGGCTTCATGTTCCACATGATTTTTTAAGAAAAGTGCAGATATTCCGAGTAGGAGAATAATTAAAACCCTCATAAAAACAGGACCTCTTGGATTTGCCATATTGCTTTTTCTCAAGCTGACGGTGAAGCAAAAATGTACAATCCATGCTAGCCCTTCAGTAGCAGCAATTAAATAATCCACAGGTTTAGCAGACGTCGCTTTATCATCAAGTTTAAAAAATTCACTATTTAAATTTTTATCCTCAATTTCTTGAGGTAGAGTTACTTTTATCCTCTTTCCTGGTGAAAATAGAAAATTAGCGATACTTCCGGTGTCATTTAATTTATCAGCAAGGCTCTTAATCCAGCTTCGAGTTGATGGTATTAAAGGACTTTCAGTTGTTTTCGTATTATTATTATTAATTTGGATTCTAGAATCTGGTGGCTCAAGGTGCAAATGAAGAGTTGTGTTCGATAAAATTATGTAGGCTTTTATTATTGGAAGAATGGCTAAGCAGATGATGATAAAGAGTCGAAAGTTGATGGCTTTTGTTGATAAATATTCCCGAGAGGCCGAGTAAGATCGACGTCCGCAATAATATGCTGAAGTCACTGCGATTAGAGCTAATACTGGCAACTGAAAAGAGCGGATTTATTATTTATTTATTTATTTATTTATTTATTTAGGACAGGGGTCTCCACAATCCACAGGTGCAGCGTGACCCAGAATCGCTTGGCCTTTTTCAAGGTCTACCAATTTTTTTCGAAGGGAAACTGAGAGGAAATTTATGACCCCTTTGAAAAAATCCCAGTTCTATATTAATAATACTAAATAATTTTAAAAAATACTAATAATAATAAAAATAAGAGGTCAAAAATAAATTCAAGGCGTCCAAAATTTAAGAAGAATTGAAATTGCATTAGCGGTTTTAAACCAAAATAATTTTTAATTTGACTCTAGTTTAAAGTATATTGAAAGTTTTAAAGTAAAAGCTGCTTAAATTTTAGAATTAAAAATTTTTATTACATTTAAAAAAATTTTAATTGATGCCACACATTTTTTTTCTATGATAAAAAATTAATTTTTCATCATTTTTACCCCTCAAAATGTAAATTTGTTAAATTACAAAGCTTTAAAATTAAATTATTCGAAAAATCTTTTTTAAAAAATAATTTTCAATTTTTGATAGAAAAGTTTTGAAAAACGCTATCGCAACTGAAGGGGAAAAATTCTTTGCATTAGTATTAACAGATCGTAAAAATGGTAATTAATTTATCTTTTGCATCTGTTAGATATTATAATATAATAAATTATTTAAGTTCATTTAACAATTTGTTAAACTTTTAATATTGAAAAATTTGTTATTATGAATATTCAAATTGATTATGTTTTTAATATTAGGTAATAGAAACTAAAGGACACGTCAATTTCTTGCTACTTTTTAATTTAATTTGAATATTTAATTTAGAATTATTAATAAACAACAAAAAATTTCTTGGAATTTAAATAATATTTAAATTCAATGACAATTCCAGGTTATTTCCAGATATCTCAGATTATTCCAGGTTTAATTTATTATATTACTATATGAAATTTAATTTACAATGCTTTAAATTTTTAAAGTTTCAAGTAAAATAATTGAATTTTCGACAAGATAGATAGATTTTTAAGAAAATAGTTGCATTTTCAACCAAAAAGATTAAATTTCAACAAAAGACGATTTTACAACATAATATATGAAATCTTAACAAAAAAATTGAATTTTCAACATAAAAAAATTAATTTTTAACAAAATAGTTAAATTTTGAACTAAAAATATCATTTTTCAATAAAAATGGAATAGTTGAATTTTCGCAGTTACAAAAAATTAATTTAATTGCAATACTTAAATTTTCAATCAAAAAGATTAATTTTCAAACAAGAAGATTATGTTTCTACAAGAAAGGAAAACGATTTTTCAACAAAATACATTATTTTTCAACAAAATAGTTAAATTTTTCACCAATTAGTTGAATTTCAACTAAAAAGATCAATTTTTAACATGACTGATGGATTTTCGAATAAACTTATGAATCTTTAACTGGAATAGTTGAATTTTAAACAAAAAAGATAAATTTTCATTGAAAAAGATCAATTTTTAACCAAATAGTTGAATTTTGAACTAAAAAATATCAGTTTTCAATGAAAATGGAGTAGTTTAATTTTTAGAGTTAAAAAAATTAATATTTCACAAGAGTTTGGCATTAAAAAAAATAATAATAATTTTCACATAAATGATGAGTATTTAATTGCAATACTTAAATTTTCAATCAAAAAGATTGATTTTCAAACAAGAAGATTAAGCTTCTACAAAAAACGAAAACGAGTTTTCAACAAAATTAATTATTTTTTAACAAAATAGTTTAATTTTTCAATGAAAAAGACCAATTTTCGACCAATTAGTTGAATTTCAACTAAAAGGTCAAATTTTAACATAACTGATGGATTTTTGAATAAACTTATGAATCTTGAACTGGAATAGTTTAATTTTAAACAAAGAAACATAAATTTTCAATTAAAAATATCAATTTTTAACCAAATAGTGGAGTTTTGAACTAAAAAATATTATTTTTCAATGAAAATAGAATATTTTAATTTTTTGAGTCAGAACAAAAAATTCCACAAGAGTTTAGCTTTTAAACAAACAAAAATCATTTTCAGCTGAAATGATGAGTATTTATTTGCAATACTTAAATTTGCAATCAAAAAAATTGATTTTCAAAATAGGGAAAATTTAGCTTCTACAAAAAAAGAAAACGATTGTTCAACAGAATACATTATTTTTCAACAAAATAGTTGAATTTTTCACTAAAAAATACCAATTTTCGATCAAATAGTTCAATTTCAAATAAAATGATCAATTTCTAACATAACTGATGGATTTTTAAAAAAACTTATGAATCTTTAACTGGAATAGTTGAATTTTAAACAAAATAAATCAATTTTAAATGAAAAAGATCAATTTTTAATCAAATAGTGGAGTTTTTAACTAAAAAATATTATTTTTTAATGAAAATGGAATAGTTTAATTTTCATAGTTAAAAAAATTAATTTTCCACAAGAGTTTAGCTTTCAAACAAACAAAAATAATTTTCAGCTAAAATGATGAGCATTTAGATGGAATACTTAAATTTTCAACCAAAAAGATTAATTTTCAAATAAAAAGATTAATCTTCTACAAAAAAGGGAAACGATTTTTCAACAAAATAGTTTAATTTTTCACTGAAAAATACCCATTTTCGTCAGAATAGTTAAATTTCAACTGAAAAGATCAATTTTTAACATAACTGATGGGTTTTCGAATAAACTTATGAATCTTTAACTGGAATAGTTGAATTTTTAATAAAACCGATAAATTTTCAATGAAAAAGACGATTATCAAACATAATATATTAATAAGTATAAATCTGCGCTATCATTTTTATTTCTCAAAATTAAAACGCATCCTCCTTTTCAACTCACATTAATAAAAATATTAAAAATAAAGAACCAAACTTTCATCCCTTGCAAATGAATAAAAATGATTTAAAAAAAGGGCCTCTTCCAATTCAGAAAAAAAAAATTGAAATTAAAAAATCCCCTTCTTCAATTAAAAAAAAATATTGAAAATAATAAATCCCTTCTTTACTTCGGAAAAATGCTTTAATTAAAAATAACCTTTTCAAATTAAAAAATCTTCTTTACAATTATGATATTTGGATAAATTAAAAACGATATCTTTCGAAAAACCAACAAAGATTTCACCTAACTAAACAAATTTTTGCCTCTCCCTGTTCAGGAAAAATATTGAAAATAAAAATTTCCCCCCTTTCAATCAATAAAAATGCTGAAAAGAAAAAATGGCCTTTTCCAAGTCAGAAAAAAATAAATAAACAAAATGTCTTTGCTTCCAAATCTTTAAAAAACAAAATTTGCCTCTCCTTATTTCGACAAAAAATAGAAAGCGTAAATTTATTCCCTACAACTCAGTCAAAATTATAAAAAGAGAAAATAGCCTCTTCCAATTCCGAGAAAAAAAATAACCATTACTTCCTTCCAAATCTAGAAAAGTCTTAAAGACAAAAAAAGGTCTTCCTTTAAATTGAGAAAAAATTAAAAACAAAAATCTCCTCGCTTCCAAAAAACAATTGAAAATAAAAGGTTCTTCCCTTCCAACTCAATACAAATGAAAAAAAGGCCTCTTATAATTCAGAAAAAATTGCAAACCAAGATTTCGGCCCTTTTAAATCAATAAAAATATAAAATGTTCCCGCCTTCTACTCAATTAAAAATGTTAAAAATAAAAAATTATGCTTCCGCCAATTCATACAAAAGATTGAAAACCAAAATTTGCTCCTCTCCAACTCGATAAAAAAATATTTTTAAAAATCGTTTTAAGATTTTTTTCTATTGAGAATTTTTTCTATTTATTTTAATATACAAAAATTACCCTTTTCCAATTCCGAAAAAAATAACAAAAATTTTCTCCCTTCCAACTCAATAAATTTTTTCTTTAAACTGATCCTTTTTCCAATTTATAAAATACTGAAAACCAAATTTTCCACCTTTCCAACTCGATAAAAATACCATAAATAAAGAATGGTCCCCTCCAATTCAGAAAAATAAAATGTCGCCTCTTCCAACTCTCTAAATATCTTAAAAACAAAAAATGTCCCTCTTCCAATTCCGATAAAAATTTTAAAACAAAGTTTTCTCCTTCTAACTCGAGACAAATGTTGTTAAAAAAACCATTTCCTCCTTTCAATTCAGAAGAAAACCACAACTTTATCCCTTCCAAATCAATTAAAATGATAAGAATAATTTATAAAGAATTTGAAATGAGAATTGCCTTCCTTCCAAAAATCCAAAAAGAGATTAAAAATGAGAATTTATTCTCTTCGAATTCAGAGAAAAAAATCTAAAAACTAAATAAATTGGCCTCTTCATATTCAGAAAAAAATTACAAGCAAAAAATTCCTCCCGTCCAACCCAATAAACTTTTTCAAAATAAAATGCATTATATCATGTGTTACGAAAATGATATTTAAAGTGATTAGATAGATTTTTCTTCTAAAAATTTGAAAGCTTCCTGCTTAAAAAATAAATCCGCTGCCAATGTATTTATTATTTAAAAGGCTTTAAATTGTTTTTTATAGCTTTTTGTATGCAGTGCTTGTTGTAATTATGGCTTATTGCAATAATAATAATAATAATAATAATAATATATTTTCAAGAACAAAACCAGTTATTTCAGTATATAAATCTATCTATCTACAAAATGATAAAATTTTATTGAACTTCCTCTGGCTTGCATACCTGTAAATATAATTGTTGGAAACATAATCCAAATCCAATATTATGTGTTTCAGGATTCACAGGTCCTTGATATCCACATAATTCAGTCCAATTCCACCTCCATGAACTTCTACTGTCGTCAACTATTTCCAAATGATCCATTCTGTTTTATAATTTTAGAGCATATTCAAACATTCAAAATACTGTCACAAGGCAGTTCTTCGTTATGCTAAAATTGAAATTAAATCCACAATATCAGAAAATTTCTATCAGAAATTAGACTATAATATATATTAGTACGATCCATTAGTTAAATAATTATATAATACTAAAACCATAGTTATTCATATAATGAATTTGTCCCTAAAGTCTATGAATTCGAATAATAATTTTTTAATTTTTTATTTATCTTCTTATACATGTTCAGTGCATATTTAGGTAAAATTAATGTGAATACGACATTAAATTCAATTTAAACCTTTTTAAATTCCTTACTTTCCAAGTAAAAAATATTGCATTTTCATCAAGATAAATGAATTTTCAACAAAAAATAATAAATTAATTTTTAATAAAAGAGTTAATCTTACAACAAAATAGTTTCACTTTAACCATGAAGATGAATTTTTACCTAAAGTGATGAATATTTAACTGAAATACTTAAATTTTACACCAAAAAGAATAATTTTCTACAAAAAATACGATTTTTCAACAAAATACATAAAATTTCAAAGAATAGTTGAATTTTCATCTAAAAAAGATAAATTATTAAACATATAGTTGAAGCTTTAACTGAAAAAGATCATTTTCAACAAAATATATTAATTTTCAAATAAAAAAGATGAAATGTCAACTAAAAATTGAATAGTTAAACTTTCAGTTGAAAAAATTCTTGTTAAAACAGAGCTGAAATTACAACTAAAATGATGAAATATTTAATTAGAATAGTTACAATTTCAGTTTAAGAAAAAATAATTTTTACCCAAAAAACAAAGTAATTTTCGAAAAATAGTTACATTTTTAAACAAAGTGATGAATCTTTAAAAAACTTTCGAATTTAAAAAAAAATTAATTTTCGAACAAAATTATGAATCTTTAACAAAAATAATAGAATTTCCAATCAAAAAGGTTAATTTTCAACCAAGAAGATTAATTTTTACCAAAAAGGCGAATTTTCAACAAAAAACTGTGAAATAGTTTAATTCTCAGTAAAAAAAAAAATAATTTTCAGCCAAGGAAAAAAAAATTTCATAAAAATAGCTTATTTTTTAATCAAAGGGATGAATTTTCAATTAAAATAATAAATTTTCATCAACAGCAAAATTATTTTCTGCCGAAAAGAACGAGTTTTCAAAACATGATTTTTCAACCAAATACTTAATTCTTCAACAAAAAACATTTATTTTCAACTAAAAAGTTGAATTTTGAACTAAAAAAATCCATTTCTTCGTCCACAAAGATTAATTTTCAACCAAAAAAGATGGTTTTTCATCAAAATAATGAATTGTAAACAAAAAAGTTGAATTTGAACGCAAAAAATCAATTTTTAACAAAAAATAATACAGTTAAATCTTCAGTAGGAAAAAATTATTTTCAATAAGAAAACATATTTTGAAACAAAAAAATAATAATTTTCCAACTAAAATTGTAAATATTAAACTAGAATACTTGCATTTACAACTAAAAAGATTAATTTTTAACCAATAAGATTGATTATCAAAAAAAGACAATTTTTCAACAAAATACATAAAATTTCAAAGAATAGTTAAATTTTCATCTAAGAAAGGCAAATTATCAATCATATAGTTGAATTTTAAACTAAACAAGATGATTTTCAACAATATATATTAATTTTCGAATAAAAAAGATAGAATCTCAACCAAAAATTGAATAGTTAAACTTTCAGTTGAAAAAAATATTAATCAAACAAAGAAATGAAATTACAACTAAAATGGTGAAATATTTATTTAGAATAGTTATAATTTCAGTTTTAAAAAATAATTTTCACCCAAAAAACAAACTTATTTTCGAAAAAATAGTTACATTTTTAAATAAAGTGATGAATCTTTGAAACAAAGTTTAATTTCAAAGCAAAAAGATGAATTTTCAGCCAAGGAAAAAAAAATTTCATAAAAATAGCTTATTTTTTAATCAAAGGGATGAATTTTCAATTAAAATAATAAATTTTCATCAACAACAAAATTATTTTCTACCAAAAAGAACGAATTTTCAACAAGAAACATAATTTTTCAACCAGATACTTAGTTCTTCAACAAAAATGATACATTTTCAACTAAAAAGTTGAATTTTGAACTTTAAAAAATCCGTTTCTTGGACCAAAAAGATTAATTTTCAACCAAAAAATGCGTTTTTTCAACAAAATAATGAATTATAAACAAAAAAGTTGTTTTTGAACGCAAAAAGATCAATTTTTAACCAAAAATAATACACTTAAATCTTGAGTTGAAAAAAATTATTTTCAATAAAAAAACATATTTTCAAACAAAGTGATAATTTTTTAACTAAAATTATGAACATTCAACTAGAATAGTTGAATTTAAACCCAGAAATATTAATTTTTAATCAAGAAGATTAATTTCTATAAAAAAAGACGAAATTTGTTATTTAAAAAAAAAAACAATATTTCAAGCAAACATTGCATAGTTAAATTTTTAGTTCAGTAAATTATTGTTTAAATAAAGGATGAATTATTAACTGGAATAAGGGAATAATAAACTGGAATAGTTACATTTTCAGCTAAAAAAATTAATTTTCAACAAAATAATTAAATTTTTAACTTGTTTCGATACAAATAGATAAATATTCAGTAGAAAAAAAATTAATTTCATTGAAATAGTTAAAATTTCAAGGTGTGTCTCTAGAAATAGTTGAATATTCAGTGAAATATTTAATATTAATTTAAAGAAAAAACAATATTACAGCCAAATAGTTTATTTTTCAACCATAGAGATAAATTTTCAATTAAAATTATTAGTCATATGCCAACACCATAAATTTTGATCAAAAAAGGCGACTTTTCAACCAAATACACGAATTGTCAACAAAATAGTTGAACGTTTTCAAACAAACTGATCATTTTTTAACTAAAATTATGAGTCTTCAACTATAATAGTTGAATTTTAACCCAAAGATATAAGTTATCAACTAAAAAAATGAATCTTTAAAGTAAAATAATTAAATTTACAGCTAAAAGGATTAATTTTCAAAACAGAAGATTAATTTCTATAAAAAAGACGAATTTTTTTTTTCAAAAAAAGATCATTTTTCAACCAAACGATGAATTTTTAAACTTTTAGTTAAAAAATTATTATTTTCAAGCAATGTGATAATTTTTTCAACTAAAATGATAAATATTCAACTAGAATAGATGAATTTTAATCCAAAAAGATAAGTTTTCAACTAAAATAATGAATCTTTAAACCAAAACCATTAACTTTTAACAAAAAAAGCGATTTTTTAACAAAATACATGAATTGTCAACAAAATAGTTGAATTTTGAACTGAAAAAGACGAATTTTTAGACAAAAACAAAATAGTTGAATTTTTTGTTCAAGAAAATAATATTAAAAAAAAATCATTTTCCAAAAATAAGTTTATTTTCAAACAATGTGATAATTTTTCAACTAAAATGATGAATCTTCATCTGGAATAGTTAAATATTCATCAAAAACAACTAATTTTCAGTTAAAGAAAAAACGAAATTAGAACAAAATAGTATATTTTCAAACCGAAGTGATGAATTTTTAATTGAACTGATGAATCTTCAACTGGAATAGTTTATTTTAACAAAAAAGATCAATTTTTAACTCAAATGATAAATTTTTAACTAGAATAATGAATTTAAAACCAAAAGATTAATTTCTATAAAAAGACGAATTTAAAAAATATATATATATATATATATATAAGTTTTGAAGCAAACATTGAATAGTTAAATTTTTAATTTAAAAAATGTATGTTCAACTGTAGTAAGCATTAGGAACTAAAATCAGGAAATATTCAACTGGAATAGTTACATTTTTATTTGAAAAATTAATTTTCAACAAAATTATATATGCATATATAAATAATATAAATAACAGCCTGTTTCAATACAAATAGTTATATACTCAGTAAAAACAATTAATTTTCAGTTAAATAAAATACGATTTTTTAACTAAAAAGAATTAATTTTCAAGCAAATACTTGAATTTCCAACTAAAAGTAGAGAAAATCAGAAGTTGTTCTTTTTTTTTAATTAAAATTGTTTATAAAACTTTTTCAGAACTTTTACATACATTTTAAAATTAATTTAATTTTTCTTACAATTTTTAAAAAATCCTGCAAGTTTTAACAAATTTCCTTGCATTTTTTATGTATAAATAACAATTGAACACTTTTTAATTATAGAAAAAATTTTAGTAATTTTTAGAGATATTTAGAAGTTTTAAAAGGATTTAAAATTAATTTAAAACATGAAATGATTTCAAATAATTTGAACGAAGTGTGTACCGACAAAATTCGGTTATTCGTACTGAAATTTCGGTGCAAATAGTCACAGCCTACTTTAAAATAAAATTTAGATTTTTTCAGATTTCAAACAAAAAGTTTAAAAGCTTTTCAAGAATTATGAAAGGTTTTAAAAAAATAAAAACATTTGCTTAAAATTCCTAGGAAAATGAACAATTATTTTTTATTTTGAAAAATTAATTTAAGAGAATATTTAAAAAGATTTTAAAAGATATTTACCGATTTTTTCCTAAAATTGTATAAAGTTTAATCCAGACGTTTACATTTTTTTATGACTAAGGCTTTCGACATGAAAATTTTAATTTTTAACGTTAAAATCTGGAAAACCTTACATTTTTAACGTAAGTGGAATCGGTTTGTCAAATCAAATATTGTTCA
This sequence comes from Belonocnema kinseyi, assembly GCF_010883055.1. NCBI lineage: Eukaryota > Metazoa > Arthropoda > Insecta > Hymenoptera > Cynipidae > Belonocnema > Belonocnema kinseyi. The sequence goes on along the minus strand of NC_046666.1, from coordinate 7,189,766 downwards.
CTTTTTCAAGTACAGATCCATTATGAAACATTATTTATTTATATTTACATTTGAAAAATAAAAATGTTTTTGATCAAAAATTTGCAATTTCCTACACTTTTATTTTGTATTGTCCGTGTCTTCAAGACAGAATTTTAAAATTATTTAAATAAAAAATAAACGCTTAATGATAAAAATCTAAAATGGCAAATTTTGTAAGTAAAAGATTTTCGAATTACGCATTGTAAACTAAACTCCCCTGTTATTTTCAGTTAAAAAAATAAATTTCAAACAAAACAAAAAAACGAATTTCAACAAAACAGTTAAATACAGCTGCTCAAAATTGATCTTGAACTTAAACTCGAAATATCTCTCAAAAAGAGTAAATAAAATTTGTAAGAGTTTCTTCTCATTAAAGATTAAAAAAATCAACTTTTCAGTACAGAAAAAAAATATTATTGCTCTATAGGTCAGCTTTAAAAAAAAAATGTAAAAACTTACATTTCTTTAAGGCAACTAAAATGATCTATATAACATACATGACGTGCGTCACTAAGGCATAAATCATTAAATTGCAATTATTAATCATTCTAACCAATTTGATTATTAAGAAAAAGATCAGAAAAAAACAGAAGAGCCATAAAGGCATAAAAGGTTTGAGTTTTGACATCTACAACTGAACATAACCTAAAAGTCTTTTCTTTTTATGCAATTTTAGGTTCCAAACTCGTTAAAACAAAGCGGATTCATGATCTTACCTTTAAGTTATTTGATGAAAAAACTATTGTACATTGTTTCGGAAATTTTTGTTCAACTATCAGTTCTGCTTCGTCATATCAAAATTCATGATCCTAATGACAATAATGCAAGATGCATAGGCGTAGGAAACTAATTTCACTCATTTTTAGGTTATATTTTGCGGTTGGAAGAAAAGTCTATTATACTTATAAGCAAAAATTTATTATATAGCAACATTTTGCCATATACATATGGCCATATACATCTCGTTTTTAGTTTATCATTATTATTAAATAGCATTTCAATGAATGCATTCTCCGAGAAAATGTGTAAATGCATCAAAATTAAACAATACAACAACGTATAGGTTATAATGATTGTGTTTAATTATCACGTGATTTAATTACGCAGTGATTAAAGGTAAGATTATTCATTTTTAACTTGATTTAAACATTTTCAGTGTTCATGTACTTATTCCATTTAAATTTTTACTCTTTAATTTCATTAATAGTTGCAAATATTGAATTGCTTGAATTTGATTTAACATCTTGTTTTGGGATTTCTACGGATTTATTTAAGAACAGAAAAATTATTTAAAATCGAATTATTTATTTATTATTAAATATTATTCTAAGAAATTAAAAACTGGTCAGGAAAAGTCAGGGAATATCAGGAAAAACCTAGCAGAGCCAAGGAATTTTCGGTGCACTGAAGTGTATATTTTTTGCAGTTAATTTTATTATTTTGTTGAATATTCAACCATTTTGCTATCAAATCATTCTATTTGTTTGGAAATTCGTCTTTTTTAATTAAAAATTAAACCTTTTAGGTAGAAAATACAATTAATTTAGTTGTAAATTTATGTTTCTGTGTCGAAAATTAAACTTTTTTGTCTAAAGTTCATATTTTCGGATTCAAAAATCAAGTGTTTCGCAAGATATTCCTTTTTTTGGTTTGAAAATTCAACATTTTGGAAAAGATATTTTTTGATTGACTGATAAAACTTTCGTGGTTGAAAATTCAACTTTTTTATTGAAAAATCATTTCTTTGCTTAAAAATGTAATTATAAGGTTGAAAATGTCTTTAAAATCAAATATCTGGTTGAAGTTTCATGTATTTTGTTCAAAATAATTATTTTTTAATTGACAATTTTTTTATTGAAAATGTATCTGTCCTTTTCAGCAAAATAATGTAAACTTTAACTTCTTGATTAAAACTTAATTTCTTGGTTTGAAAATTCGTTTTTTTTGTGCAAATTTTTTTTCTAACTCAAAATTTAACTATTCTATTTAGGGTTAAAAATTGATTATTTTTAGTCGAAAATTCATGTACTTTTCAGTCGGAAATTGAACTATTTATTTAACAATTTTTTTGTTTTGTTTAAAGCTTCATCATTTTAGTTGAAAATTTATTGTTTCAACTGAAAATATATAGGCAGAAATTTAATCTTCAATTTAGTTTGGTAAAATTTAAATGTTTTTGGTTTAAAATTTTAATGTTTTTTGATACAAAATTAATCTTTTTAGTTTAAACTTCAACTATTTGTTTAAAAATAAATTTTCGTGTTTTAAGATTCATGATTTTATTTCAAAATTCATTTCTTTAACGTACAATTTATCTTTTTTCTTTGAAGATTCGTTTTCTTTGTTTTAATTCGAATGTTTTTGGTTTAAAATGTAAATATTTATTGATACCAAATTAATATTTTGAATTAAAAATTCAACTAATTGTTTAAAAATTTATTTCCTTGATGGAAAATTTTAATTTTCCATTTATAGTTGAAAATTTATTTTTTTTGTATAGAAGTCTAATTTTCTTGTTTGAAAATTTTTCTTTTCTGTTTAAAGATTTGTATTTTTTGGTTGAATTAAAATGTTTTTGGTTTAAAATTAAAATATTTTTTCATATAAAAGTAATCTTTCGAGTTGAAGATTCAACTATGCGTCCAAAAACTCAATTTTTTATTTGAAGATTCATCATTTTCATTCAAAATTGATTTCTTTAACTGAAAATCTAAATTTTCCATTTTTTGTTGGAAATTTATCTTTTTTGATAGAAATCTAATCTTCTGGTTAGAAATTTATCTGTTTTGTTTCAAGATTCGTATTTTTTGGTTAAATTTTTAATCAAGAATATTAATTTTCTACGAAAAAATCTAATTTAGAACAAAATATATAACATTTTAACTAAATTGGTTAATTATTAACTAAAATCGAGCAATTTTAAACGAATAATGAAATAGCTAAATTTTCAGTTAAAAAATTTAATTTTATCCATAAAAGAACAAATTTTCAACAAACTAGTTATATTTTCAACAAAAGATATGATTTTTCAACCAAAAACGGTCCGTTTTTGACCAGTATTTTTTTGTATTTAATATGACAATTTTTCAAGCTGAAAAAGGAATATCTGTCACATCCTATACTCAATTCAAAAAATTAGATTTTGTAAAATTAAATATTATAAGAGAAATATTAAAAAGTCTTTATGAAATAATAATGAATCTGTATTCAAAAAATGTTTTCTTTAATTTATATTATTTTATCGATAGACGTTTAGACCGAGATGAAAAAACCTATTTTCGACAACTTAAGTTTCTTAATCGTCCCAAAGTAAAATATCAGTCGGCGGATACTAAAAATTATTTTTATTTGTATCAAAAAATACAGAAATGAGTTTATTTTTTTATTTTCTATGCTCACTTTTATAAATGTGCTTACAAAAACATTAGTATTTTTCTGAAGAAAAGTAATCACAAACAAAGCTTTCCATTTTTCAAATCAAATTTCAGAACGAAACAATATAAGAAGAAATTTATTAATCTGCTATGTTGATATAGATATTAATGGATTTTAATTATTTTAATTCATTTCAGTAATTGTCGTTTAATTTTAAAATTATATGTTAAGTAATTTTTGGTTCATTATAAAATTATAAATTTTTATGAACATATTTTTTAAATAGGCATTTTACGAGCTGGAAAAGGGTTTCCTTTTCCAGCTCGGAAAATGCTCATTTAAAAAATTTGTTGATCAAAATTTATAATTTATTAATGAAGCAAAAATTATTTAACACATAAGTTTAAAATTAATCGACAATTACTGAATTGAATTAAAAATGGGCATTTACTTTTCTATGAAAAAATAATTTAATTTTAAACCAAAAACATTTTAATTCAGCCAAAAAATATAAATCTTCAAACAAAAATGAAAAATTTTCAAACAATAAAATTAGAATTCTATAAAAAAATATCAGTTTTCAACAATAAATGAAAAATTAAAATTTTCCGTTAAAAAAATGAATTTTTAACTCAAAAGATTAATTTTTTGTTAAAAAGATTTTAAATTTAAATCATAAACCATAAAAAAAATTCAGTTAAAGAAATGAATTTGGAATTAAAATGATAAATCATCAACCAAAAACATGAATTTGTAAACAAATAATTGAATCATCAGCTCAAAAGATTAATTTTGTATGAAAAAAGATTTAAATTTTAAACCAAAAATATCTAAATTTTACCAGACGAAAGAGAAGATTCAATTTTTGTCTATATATTTTCAGCTGAAAAAATAGATTTTAAAATAAAATCATGAAGCTTTAAACATCCAAATTAATTTTGAAACAAATAATTGAATTTCCAACTCAAAATATTAATTTTCTATTAAAAACGAGACATTTCCAGCAAAGGACATGAATTTTCGACTACAAATAATCAATTTTTATCCTTAAATAGAATAGTTAAATTTTCAATTAGAAAAAAAATTTGCAACAAAAAAAAATTTTTAACCAAGAAATTAATTTTTAATCAAGAAGTTAAAGTTTACACTATTTTGCTCAAAGGACAGATAAATTTTCAATAAAAAAATTGTCAACCAAAAAAGAACGATTTTTAACAGAATTGCTCTATTGGATTTTATAATATTTTTTCGGGTTGGGGGGGGGGGGTAGTATTCAACTTTTTGCGTTCCCTCAGAAGGATATTTTACTCTTGGGCTAGGCAGAAGCTGGAAAAGGGTTCCCTCTTTCCTTTTTCCAGCTCGTAAAATGCCCATTTAAAAAAATTATTCATAAAAATTGATAATTTAATAACGAACAAAAAATTATTTAACATACTATATAATTTTTTAATTAATCGACAATTGCTTAAATGAATTAAAATGGGCATTTTACGAGCTGGAAAAGGTTTCCCTCTTCGCTATTCCAGCTCGTAAAATGCCCATTTAAAAAAACTTGTTTATAAAAATTTTTAATTTAATCTTAAATCCAAAATTATTGAACATATAATTTTTGAATTAATCGACAATTACTAAAATGTATTAAAAATAGGCATTTCACGTGCTTGAAAAGGGAAGTTCTGAACCCATTTTCCAGCTTAAAAAATTATGAAGAATTGCTCTATTGGATTTTATAATATTTTGATTTTTTTGGGGGGAAAATATTCAACTTTTTGGGTCCCCTCATTATGATATTTTGCTTTTGGACTAGACAGAACATGGAAAAGGGTTCCCTCTCCCCTTTTCCAGCTCGTAAAATGCTTATTAAAAAAAATATTTATAAAAATTAATAATTCAATAATGAACCTAAAATTATTTAACATATAATTTTAAAATTAATCGACAATTACTTAAATGAATTAAAAATTGGCCTTTTACGAGCTGGAAAGGGAAGTCCTGAACCCCTTTTCCTGTTCAAAAAATTATCAAGAATTGCTCTATTGGATTTTATAATATGTTGATTTTGGGGGAGGGGGATTTTCAACTTTTGGGTCCCTCATTATGATATTATGCTCTTGACCAGGCAGAAGCTGGAGAAGGGTTCCCTTTCCCTTTTCCAGCTCGTAAAATGCCATTTAAAAAAATTATTCATAAAAATTTATAATTTAATAATGAACCAACAATTACTAAACGTATAATTTAAAAATTAATCGACAATTACTGAAATGAATTAAAAATGGGCATTTCACGTGCTTGAAAAGGGAAGTTCTGAACCCATTTTCCAGCTTAAAAAATTATGAAGAATTGCTCTATTGGATTTTATAATATTTTGATTTTTTTGGGGGGGAAAATATTCAACTTTTTGGGTCCCCTCATTATGATATTTTGCTTTTGGACTAGACAGAACATGGAAAAGGGTTCCCTCTCCCCTTTTCCAGCTCGTAAAATGCTTATTAAAAAAAAATATTCATAAAAATTAATAATTCAATAATGAACCAAAAATTATTTAACATATAATTTTAAAATTAATCGACAATTACTTAAATGAATTAAAAATTGGCCTTTTACGAGCTGGAAAAGGGAAGTCCTGAACCCCTTTTCCTGTTCAAAAAATTATCAAGAATTGCTCTATTGGATTTTATAATATGTTGATTTTGGGGGGGGGGGGGATTTTCAACTTTTGGGTCCCTCATTATGATATTATGCTCTTGACCAGACAGAAGCTGGAAAAGGGTTCCCTTTCTCTTTTCCAGCTCGTAAAATGCCATTTAAAAAAATTATTCATAAAAATTGATAATTTAATAACGAACAAAAAATTATTTAACATACTATATAATTTTTAAATTAATCGACAATTACTTAAATGAATTAAAATGGGCATTTTACGAGCTGGAAAAGGTTTCCCTCTTCGCTATTCCAGCTCGTAAAATGCCTATTTAAAAAAACTTGTTTATAAAAATTTGTAATTTAATCATAAATCCAAAATCATTGAACATATAATTTTTGGATTAATCGACAATTACTAAAATGTTTTTAAAATAAGCATTTCACGTGCTTGAAAAGGGAAGTTCTGAACCCATTTTCCAGCTTAAAAAATTATGAAGAATTGCTCTATTGGATTTTATAATATTTTTATTTTTTGGGGGGGAAAATATTCAACTTTTTGGGTCCCCTCATTATGATATTTTGCTTTTGGACTAGACAGAAGATGGAAAAGGATTCCCTCTCCCCTTTTCCAGCTCGTAAAATGCTTATTAAAAAAAATATTTATAAAAATTAATAATTCAATAATGAACCAAAAATTATTTAACATATAATTTTAAAATTAATCGACAATTACTTAAATGAATTAAAAATTGGCCTTTTACGAG
>NC_046666.1:7175048-7182863 GCF_010883055.1 Belonocnema kinseyi | reverse complement strand
GATTTCATCTTTTGGGTCCCTCATTATGATATTATGCTCTTGACCAGACAGAAGCTGGAAAAGGGTTCCCTTTCCCTTTTCCAGGTCGTAAAATGCCATTTAAAAAAATTATTCATAAAAATTGATAATTTAATAACGAACCAACAATTACTAAAAATATAATTTAAAAATTAATCGACAATTACTGAAATGAATTCAAAATAGGCATTTTACGAGCTGGGAAAGGGAAGAGGGAAGTTCTGAATGCCTTTTCCAGTTAAAAAAATTACCAAGAATTGCTCTATTGGATTTTATAACATTTTGAGTTTTTTTGGAAAAATATTCAACTTTTTGGGTTGCCTCAGAATAATATTTTACTCTTGGACTAGACAGAAGATTTTCCAAAAGAATTTTCAAACCATTAACTCTAAAATTCGGAAAATAAATCAAACCAAACACTTGCCGAATTCTGATTGATTCTAAATTTAATTTCCTAATTTATAAATTTACAGTTTTATCTCCTATTTTCGCCAATGCAGCAAAAAAACGATAAAATGGTTATCGCGACAGAAGATTGCTCAGAAATTAAAAACGCCTCGCAAGAAAATGCTGCTCTGCAAAACGAAATTTTGAATCATGTATCACATTCCAGAGCTATTTTTAAATGCCAGCATAAAGACGAGCCTGAATTATCCTTCGAGGAAAAAAAGAGCATCGCCTTAAATCTCCTCGAGAAAAGTCCTCCCCAGTTTCTCGCAAGATTTGGTAATTTTCTCAAACTAGAATACCTCTCCTACTTCAGGAATATCAGCAACGACTATGAAATTTCATTTTATCTGAAAAGACTCCAAAGGTATTTCGACAGAGAGCAGAGACAGGTCGACGTGAAAAATAGAAGATACGAAGCTTTGAAATCGCTCGTGGAAAAGGGGGAATATTTTAGCGAAACTGAAATGATGAAGCGAAATCCATTGCTTTATGATCAGTTAGTTGGGAGGTATTTAACCGAGGAAGAGAAGAAAGCGAGGGATAATATAGATACTCAAAATATCACTTTTGTCAATTTATTAATGGAGAGTATTGAAAGAGACATGGTCAGAAATTTTAAACAGGGCCAGCAAGATGCCGAGGATGAAATTGACGTGGAATGCGATTCTGACGAAGAAGGAAGTAAATGCGAGAGGAAAATGGAAAATGAGGTAGAAGATGATAACGAGGAGGAATTTGATTCCGACGAGGACAGTGAGGGAGAAAATAGTTCCATAAAAAAAGATAAAACCCCGGAAAGAACGAATTTGGAGGAGAAACAAGAGAAATTTCAGGAGAATAAGAGTGTGAATAAAAATTGGGGTGAAATTTCTCATCTGAAGGATACTTATGAGTCAGAGAAACACGAAAAACAGCAGAGAGATTTGTTCTGGTATCAAATTCCTAGTAATGAACAGAGAATGTTGAAACAAGAGTTTGTTTCGTATATGTACCAAAGTTTCATGGATGGCAGGGATCTAGATTTTGATTACAGGTATTTTACGGTAGTAAAATAATGTTGCAAACTTAGACAATATTTAGAACTTAAACTTAATGAAAAAATCCAACTATATTTTTGGGTAAAAGATCATTTTCTTATTGGAAAGACTACTCTTATAAGTATTTTTGATTCAGAATTCACCTCGTTGTGGTAGAAATTCTATTATTTGGTTGGAAATTTAATTTTTTTGTTGAAAACTATTTTGTTAGAAATATATTTTTTTTTAGTTCAAGGTCCATCTCTATGTTTGAAAATTTAATTCTTTTCGAGAAAACTCGTTTCTTGTTTAGTTGAAAATAACTTTCTTTAACTGACAATTAAATTATTCCATTTTTAGTTGCAAATTTATCTTTTTAATTTGAAAGTTGAACTTTTTGGTTCAAAAGTTAGGTATTTTGTTGAAAATTCGTCTTTCTTGCAAAATTTCGATTAATTTTTAGTTAATAAATCATAAATAGGAATCTAAGGCATTAGAAAACAAGATACTTTTAAAGAGACTTTTTTAGGATACCAATTTTAAATAACTCCTTAACAGTCCAAAATGCCCTAAAAATAGGAAAAATAAGATTTTTCACGAAATTAGTTGAATAAATTCTTTTAAATAACATTAATAAATGTACTAATATTAAATTCAAGTTAAAAAGATTCAAACTCCTAATATATCAATTAAAGATATTGCATTTTCAACAAAATATATTTTTACTAATCCTATAGTTGAATTTTCAATCAAAAAATTATTTTTTTACCAACAAAGACGAATTTTTAATCTGGAAGATAAATTTTTAACTGAAATGATGAATCTTCAACAACCAAAAATGAATTTTTATCAAAGTACTTCAGTTTTGGACCAAATAGTTGAATTTTTAACAAAAAAGATGAATTTTCAACCAAAAAAATAAATTTTTTACGAAAACAGACGAATTTCCAAACAAAAAGTGAAATTTACAGCTAAAATTATAAATCTTCAACCGAAACAATTGATTATTCATTCAATAAGATGAATTTTTAACCGATAAGTTTAATTTTATACCAAGAATGATACATTTTCAACCAAAGATTCTACCAAAAAATACGAATTTTTAACAATATAGTTACTTTTTCAACAAAGAAATTGATTTTAAACTTTAATAATCAATTCTCAAGCCTAAAAGATGAATGTTTCTACAAAACAGTTAAATTATTATTTCTTGGATAATAATGCAACTTTTTGGTTGAAAATTCAACAATTTTGTTGAAAAGTTATACTTTTTGGTGGAAAATTCTAATGTTTTGTTGAAAATTGAACTTTTTTGTAGAAAATTTACTCTCTGTTAAAAATTTATATTTTGGTATTGACAAATGAACCACAATCTTTTCTGGAGGAAAACTCAACTTTTTAACGAAAAGTTTTTCGTTTCTTATTGAAAATTCATCTGCTTAACATAAATTTCATACAAAAAATGCAACTATTTGGGTAGAGAAGTTCACTTTTTTTAATTCGTTCTTTTTGTTTAAAAAAATTCCTCTCTTTAAATTGAAAATTTAATTTTTTCTTAGAAACAAATTTTTTAAAATGAAAATTCATCTTTTTTGGATTAAACTTCAATCTTTTTTTATTAATAATTTAATTTTTTTCTGAGAAACTTATTTCTTGTTTAAAAATGAATTATTTGATCTTAAAAAATCAAATGATATCTTCTTTAACAGAAAATTAAACTGTTTCTTTTTTCGAAAATTTATCTCTTTGATTTAAAAATTCAAATCACTTTGTTAAGAACTCATTTTTTTAAGATTTATATTTTAAAAATTAATATATATTAATAATAATAATATATTAAAATATATTAAAATTAATATATCTTTTAATTAAAAGCTCAACTACTAGGGTAAAAGTTAAAATATTTTATTAAAAATTAATTTTTCTGATTGAAGGCTTATGTCTTTATTTGAAAATTTAACTATTTAGTTGAAAAAACTTTTTTTGGTTTAAAAATAATTTTTGACTAAAAACGTAACTTTTCCAGTTTTTTTAAGATTGATCTTTTTTAGTATAAGATTCTCCTTTTTTGGTAAAAAAAAACAACGATTTCCTTTGTTTGAAATTTCATTTTTCTTAGATAAAATGCATCAGGAACGTGAAAAATTATTTTTTCGCTGAAAAGTAATATTTGTTCTTTAAAAATTCAATTTTTGTAGAGAAAATTCGTCTTTTGGCTTGAAGGTTCAACAATTTAGATAAATTTGTATTGGTTTCTTGAGTAAAAAATCTTTATTTGTTAAAAATTCGTCTTGTTCGTTTGAAAATTCTTTTTTTTTTTGTATTAATTTCTTCTTTTTTGATTGAAATATAAACTATGGTACTTTTTTTGTTAAAAATTTAATCATTTTGTTAAAAATTCTATTATTTTGTTAAAAAAGCATCTTTTATGGCAGACATTTAAAAAAAACTAATCAATTTTCAAATTTTAAATTTATACCTGAAATACTGTTTTATTCTCTTTATAAAATAATCTGTGTTAAAAGTATTACTAGATTAAAATGCTGGTAAAAAAACGTTATAGTAATACTTATTATTTGAAAAATATTATGACACTATTTTGAAACTTTTTTCTAATTTTTGACACTATTTACACTATTTTTGATCTCTGAAGTGAGTCCGAGGCTTGAAATTGTGGAAGTTTAATTTAAATATTTTTTTTTCAGTGCCATAGATGATAACGAGGCTTACGATAATGTGGAAGAGAGAGCTCAAGACGAAGAAGAGAAATATTTCGATTCCGAATCGCCTGAAACTATTGTTCCGGAAAAAGTGTCGATGGAAGATGAATCTGAGGATGAACTGGAGGCTTATATGAAAACTCTAAAGGTTAAATAATTAATAATCTTATATTTTTCGATTGGCACCGAACTGTTTGAATTTCGAGTGACATTGTCATTGTTTATTTCATAGGAAAGTTCTCCAACACACCAACTTGGTAAGGAAACTAAATAAATATTTTGATATTCACAAACTGACTAATTCGACTTCACAGAAATAAAAAATAATATTTATTGTATATTTATTTCTTTTCATTTCTTCCTCAATCTTTAAATATAGTGTAGTTTAAATTTTAGATTTTTTTTTTGTAAATTAACTATGATAATCTACGACTTCATTAATTAATTCATTCGTTTATTTTCTTTTTTTCCCTTGTATGGAAATTCTTTCTTGTTGGTTTTCATGTTATTAATTTTGCACTTTAGATTAAAAAGAAGTAAATTTTAAAAATCATATTGCAAAATTTTTTTAATGAATAATTTTTAATGACTTAGTTTTAAAGGTTCTAATTTATGAATACTTTTATTTTGTAGGAAGTTTGGAATTGTTTCAGGGTGTCCGTTTTAATCGATGAAATAAATTCCTGGTCCTTTACCGGTTTTTTCCCGGTTCGCAAACATTTTTAACGGTCAATGATATTTAAAAAATGGATCATTAAAGCTAAAAAAATTCCCACTTGAGGTAATAAAATTTTGAAACTTTTAAAATTGAAATTTAAAAGTATTTAATTAACAAATTTTTTATTCATATGCTCAATAATTCACGAGTATAAAATTAAAGGTACTAACATTTTTCAATATAAAAAAATATAAATCCACGTTATCATTTTCAATGCTCTAAATTAAAAAATCTTTTTAAATAGTTTAAACATCCTTAGAGAGCTTCGAAATTTTATTACAAAATCTGAAGAAATCTAGAAGTTGTTTTAAACTTGTTTAAAATTTAAAATTATTTTTGAAATTTTTTCAGAACTTCTAAATATTTGTCAACATGAATTTAATTTGTTCTACAATTTTCAGAAAATCCTGCAAAGTTTGGAAAATTTTCTTTACAATTTGTATGTATAAATAACAATTGAACATTTATTATTTGTATGTAGATTTTCGCAGATTTTAAACAAATTAGATTCTTTTCAAGAATTGTGAAAGGCTTCAAAAGAATAAAAACATTTTCTTAAGATTCCTAGGAAAATTAAAAATAACTTTTCATTTTCAAAAATTATTTTAAGAGAATATTTAAAAAGTTTTTGAAAGATTTAAACAAAATTTTCAAAAAAGATTCTAGAATATTTTAAGAAAACTTTCTAAAATTCGCATAATAATTTTTAATCATTTTAAAACCTCTAAATATCTCTTAAAATTACTCAAATTTTTTCTAGAAATGGTCTTTTGTAAATTATACATCTAAATTAAAAAATTGCACTTACAAATTAAGCTTTTTTCGACATTTTAACGATTCCAGGTTTCCTAAGTCAAACAATTCAGTTAAAGATTCTTTACTTTTAAATATTTGGTTTTAATTAACATTTTTTAAATAAAAATTCAAATATTGTTGAATATTCAATAATTAAGCTTTTTTTAATAAAAATTTTCAAATTGAATGGGTTAAAGATTTTATATTGTAGACTCAAACAATATTTTTATTTTAATAAAATCCTTTCATTAAGAATATATTATTATGAAGTTTTTTAAAAGTTGAAAATAGTTTATAAACTTTCAGTCACACATCCGAAAATTTTTAAATTTTGAACTTGTTTAATATCGTTTTGTCAAATCGTTTTTGTTAACTTTTTATTACTTAAAGTACAGATAAATTTTAAAAAATGGTTTATTTATTAAAGAAAAATGTTTTTTATCCAAAATTTTCAACATCAAAGGCTTTTATTTTTTATTTGTTCCAGTCTTTAAGAAAACTTTGTATTTAAATGCTCAATCATTTACGCGTATAAAATTGAAGTTACTAACATTTTTCAATATAAAAAATATAAATTCACGTTATCATTATCAATGCTCTAAATTAAAAAATTAATCAATGATCTTTAAAATTTTCAAAATTATATAATCTTAAGGAACTTTAAGCTAGAAACATTAAATATTGAAAAATTGAAAACAATTTTAACTGAAAACTTCTTCAATTAAAAATTCAATTATTTTCTTTTGAAATAGTTTAAACATCATTGGAAAGCTTCAACATTTTATTTCAAAACCTGGAGAAATCTAGAAGTTGTTTTAAAAATAAAATTATTTTTGAATTTTTTTCAGAATTTCTAAATATATATAAAAATGAATTGAATTTTTTCTACAATTTTCAGAAAATCCTGCAAATTTTAGAAAATTTCCTTACAATTTGCATACATAAATAACAATTGAACATTCATTATTTGTAAGCGAAATTTGGGCAATTTTAAGAGATATGCAGACGTTTTGAAAAGATTCAAACTTAATGTAAAACAAAATGTAGATTTTCGCAGATTTTAAACAAAAAAATTAGATTCTTTTCAAGAATTGTGAAAGGCTTCAAAAGAATAAAAACATTTTCTTAAGATTCCTAGTAAAATTAAAAATAACTTTTCATTTTCAAAAATTATTTTAAGAGAATATTTAAAAAGTTTTTGAAAGATTTAAACAAAATTTTCAAAAAAGATTCAAGGAGATTTTAAGAAAACATTCTAAATATTGCATGATAGTTTTTAATCTTTTTAAAAGAAAATCTTTTTTGGTTGAAAATTCAGATCTTTTTTTTAAACTTATCGTTTCTCGTCAAAAATTCAATTATTTTGTCGAAAATTGCTCCCTTTGGATTGAACATTCATTTTCTATGATAAAAAAATCACCTTTTATTTTTTAAATGACATCTTTTTTTTTAGTAAAAAAATCATATTTCTTGATTGCAAATGAACTTTTCTGTTGAAAATTCGACTGTTTTGTCGAAAATTCGTATTTTCGGCTCGAAAAATCAACTTTTTGGTTGAAATTCATCTCTCAGGACAGAAATTAACTTTTTTGTTGAGTGTTCATCTTTTCGTGTTTAAAACTCGACTGTTTTCTAGAAAATTCGATTTTTTAGCTTGAAAATTTAACTTTCTTGTTAAAAATTATTTTTTTAATTAAACATTCGTCTGTTATGATAAAAAATATTTTTTTGTTAAAAATTCAAGTATTTTTATACAAATTTATCTTTTCTGGTCAAAAATTTTACTATTTTGTTGAAAATTCGTACTTTTTGGATGAAAGCTGGAAAGCTTAAATTCCTCTGTTTTAAATTCGTATAATTTTATATTTAAAAAAATTGTTAACACTTAATATTTTCAAATTTTTTTTTCTTTTAATATTAGGGGAAACATTTGGGGGGAACGTGCATTATTGCTAGTTATGGATAATAATTTTATTAATATTTTTCCATTAAGGATAAAATCAGAATCTTTTTAATAACACTTTACAAAGTTTGACCTTTATTAATAATTAATTATTTATTTTAATTGCTAAATGTATATAAATAATAAAATTTATTA
>NC_046666.1:7173011-7174948 GCF_010883055.1 Belonocnema kinseyi | reverse complement strand
TTTTTGGTATAAAATTCATCTTTTTACTTCAAAATTACAAAAAGAAATGAATGAACTAATTCATCAGTTTTAAGAAGTGGTTGGAAGTTGAACTACATCAAAAAAATTCATTTTCTTTACTATTCATGTCTTTCGTTTTTGTGTTAATAATTAATTATTATTTTTCTATTTAATTATTGGTATATTAATTTATTAAATAATTCAACTTGAATCAAATGTTTATTTTTAATAACCATTTTTTTTTCAATTTACGTTTATTAAATATGAATTATCTATTTTAATCAAATAATTGGTAGAAGTAATAAAATTTATTATTAGAGTTATTTTAATACTATAATTGTTTAACTTTTGAAAAAATAATTTTGATGACTCGAAGAATCCCATTTCTTATGTAAAAAATTTTACTATTTTGTTGAAAACTCTTTTTTCTTATACTTGAAAATTAATTTTTCGAACTGAAAACGAATTATTCCATTTTTGCTCATAAATATTTTTTTAGTTGTTTGAAATTCATTTATTTTGTTGAAAAATCATCTTTGTTTGAAAATTCAATTATTTTGGTTGATTATTTATTTTTTTGAATTGAAAACTCAACTTTCCTGTGATAAATTCACATTTTCGGGTTGAAAATCAATTGTTTTTCAGGAAATTCTTATTTTTAGCTTGAAAATTCTACATGTCGGATGTATTTTTCATTTATTTATTGAAAAATATTTCTTTGTTGAAAATTCCTCTTTTTAGTTTGACGATAGTCCGTTTTAGTTGGGAATGCAACTAATTTGTTAAAAGTAAGTATTGCTTGTTTTAATTCAACTATTTTTAATATAAAAAAATTTTCGTGAAAATATCAGCTATTGCATTTCTTGAGTATTTTCCATCGAAGATTCATTACTTTTGACGAAAATTTAATAATATTGTTGAAAATTCGTTATTTTGTTGAAAGCTCGTCTTTTTGGGTACAAATTCAGTTTTTTGTTTAAAAAAAAATCTTTTGTTGAAAATTTCTTTTCTTTTTTATGAAAAGTTAATTTTCTAACAGATTATTCACCTATTCTATTTTTGGTTGAAAATCTATCTTCTTTAGTTGCACATTAATCTTTTTCTGGTCAAAAATTTAATTGTTTTTTTGGAAATATGTCTTTTCAATGAAAAAAAATTTTGGTTGAAATTGTAGCTATTGCAGTTTTTGTTGAGAATGTTTTCATCGAAAATTCATCAGTTTCGATGAAAATTTAATTATATAATTGAACATTTGTTATTTTTTTGAAAGATCATATTTTTTGTTTAAAAATTTAGTTTCTTGTTTGAGAATCAACTTTTGTTGATAATTGGTCTTTTTGGATTGAAAATAGATCTTTTTTTGGTCAAAATTCTATATGTTTTGTTGGAAATTCGTCTTTCTTGCTGAAAAATTGTTTTTGTTTTTAATTAAACAAAATTTTGATTGAAATATCAGCTATTGCAGTTTTTGTTGAGAATTTTTTCAAAGAAAATTTATCACTTTCGATGGAATTTTAATGCTGTTATTGAAATCTCATTATTTGGTTGAAAGCTCTTTTTTTGGTTAAAAATTCTTTTTTTTGTTTGAAAATTCAACTTTTATGGTAGGAAAGTCATAATTTTTGGCTAGAACTGAACTTTTTTGCTGCAAATGTTTTTTTGTTAAAAATCGCTTTTTCTAATTACTAAGTTTATTAATTTTTTTTATTAATATTATTTTCATTATAATTATTAAATAATTATTTTCATTTTTATTTAATGGTATATAAGTTTATTAAGTAATTTTACTTGAATTAATCGTTTATTTTTAATAACAATTAAAACAATTTTATTAATTTTTAAAATTTAATATTTTAACTTTGATAACTGGAAAATCTCACAAAAACAAATCCAAAGTCCACGTGGAATTTTGACATAAATGACATGTTATTGAAATC
>NC_046666.1:7161417-7172911 GCF_010883055.1 Belonocnema kinseyi | reverse complement strand
ATTATAATTATTAAATAATTATTTTCATTTTTATTTAATGGTATATAAGTTTATTAAGTAATTTTACTTGAATTAATCGTTTATTTTTAATAACAATTAAAAAAATTTTATTAATTTTTAAAATTTAATATTTTAACTTTGATAACTGGAAAATCTCACAAAAACAAATCCAAAGTCCACGTGGAATTTTGACATAAATGACATATTAGGAACTTAAATTGATTCGACTGTATATAGTTGCATCGAGTGCATTCCATGTCCATACACACCTATATATATACGTTAGTGAATCCGAGTTCACTTTTGTTGTGTGCGGTAATATTGTGACAGTGCCTAATATTTTCTTGGATTTTAAAATATGGTAAGTGATCTCTTAATAATTTTTGGTAACCACCTTCCCCGCAGAAATTCCTTTGATCAATAAATTGAACGAAAACTTCGTTGAAACTCGAATTAGCAAAATAAGACTGAAAAAAACTGGACCACTTTGCGCATAGAGGTTACGCTTCAGGTTAATCAGATTAAAGTTTTCCAGAAAAGTATTTATCTGATTCTAGTCGATTTTAAGGTATCTTTTACCAATTTAAATTATATTGCGTGTAAACAATTCGATTGCGAATCGCTTCTCAACGAAAATTCGATCAGTGAATTTCCTAACCTCCAAATGGAGCAGCACGTATTTTGTGCATGAAAAATGATAGATCTGGTCTTGTTTTGCAATTTCGAGATCACTTTTTAGAGATTCATGAAGGATTTGATGTGGCTGATACAATTTTGGTGCATGAAATGTTGTGCACTTTTAAAATGTGGAAGAGAACATAACCTTGCGAAAAATTTGGGGCGTACATGCGCGTTTTAATTTATTTATTGTTATTCTTTGCCCTTTGGTAAAAAAAAAATAAATTTTTTTTTATGAATTAAGTAAAAGTTTGATAGAAATTCGTTTATTGGCTTATTTTATTTTAGAGCAGATACAACAAATATATTATGATTATCATAATTTCAAAATTTGTTTGGACTTTCTAGTTTCAATTTTTATTTATTAAAATGTCTTTGGTTTAAAATTCTTCTGTCTAGTGGAAAATATAACTAGTTTGATTTGTTGAAAAATATACCTGAAGTTCCGAACGTTCAAATGAACGAAATAATTTTCCCCAATTTTATTTTACCCATAAATATTCTTTCAACTGAAATTTAAAATATACATTATAATTATGTTTCAACAAATAAATATTTCCAACTCATGAAACAGAAAACGAATTTTCCCTACGAGAAATAAATTTTCAAATAAAAATATGACTTTTCACAAAAAATTAATTTTCCATGAAAGTGATAAACTTTAACCCAGCATAAATGAAATTTCAAACAAGAAAATTATTTTTATACCAAAAAAGGTGAATTTTCCAGTAAAAAAGATTAATCTTTAAAAAATGGAAAGTTACATTTTCAGTTAAAAAATTATTTTTAAACCAAAAAAGGCTTTTCTACTAAACAGTTGAATTTTCAACTAAAGATATAAGCCTTCAATCAAAAAAATTAATTTGTTCACATTCTAGTTTAACTTTTACCCAGGTATTGAATTTTTATGTAGAAAAGATTAATGTTCAACAAAATAGTTCAACTTTCAACCAAAGAGATGAATTTTTAACTAAAAATATAAATATTTTTAAAAAATTCTTTCTTAACCAGAAAGTTGTATTTTCATAAAAAAGAAATAAAATTTCTACTAAAAAAATGGATTTTTAATTCAAAAAGATAAATTAAAAAAAATTGAATTTTCCGTTACAAAAATTTTTAGTTCATTTTTGGCGATCAAAATATGAGTTTTTAAACAAGAAATAAGTGTCTGCGAAAAAATTGAATATTAAATCCAAAAAGACGAATATTTTAAACCAAAAAAGATGAATTTTAAACCAAATATTTTCATTATCTACCAAATATTTGAATTCTTATACAAGAAAGATGAAACTTGTACTAAAACAGATAAATTTTTAATTTTAAAAACCTTTTTTTGTTATTGACTTTTATCCAGAAAAGATTTCAGTTCATTTTCAACACCAAAATATAAATTTTAAGCAAAAAGTAAAATTTCAACGGCATTTTTAACTTTTTGGTAGAAAATGAATTTTCCTTTGTTGAAAATACCATTTTTTTAATTCATCTCATTTGGTAGAAAATTTATGTATTTAGTTGAAAAATTTTCAATTTAAAATTTTTATTTTTAAGCTTACATTTTTAATTTAAAGAATTTTTAAATGCTTTCTTAAAGACTTGAACAAACAAAAAATAAAAGCCTTTGATGTTGACAATTTTTGAAAAAAAAAAACATTTTTATTTAATAAATAAATACATTTTTTAATTTATATGTACTTTAAGTAATAAAAAGTGAACAAAAACGATTTAACAATACGATTTTAAACCAGTTCAAAATTTAAGAATTTTCAGATTTTAACGTTAAAACTTAAACGGTTTCAGTTTGAAATTCAAGTCATTAAACAAATGTGAAAATGTGAGTGAAAGTTTATAAACTATTTTCAACTTAAAAATAACTTTATAATAATATATTCGTAATTAAAGGATTTTGTTAAATTTAAAATTATGTTTCAGTCTAAAATATTCAATTTTTAACCCATTCAATTTTTAATTTAAAAAAAGCTCAATTATTGAATATTTAGCAATATTTGAATTTTCATTTAAGACAAGTAAATTGAAACCAAATATTTAAAAGTAAAGAATCTTTAAGTAAATTCTTCGACAGAGAAAGCCTGGAATCTTTAAATTTTCGAAGAGCCTTTAAACTTTGAACGTTAGCATTTTAATTGTCGTATTTGAAAAGTGCTTTATTTGTCAGTGAAACTTTTAAATTTTGATGTATAATTTACAAATGAACATTTGTAGAAATTTTTTTAGTAATTTTAAGAGATACATAGGAGTTTTAAAAAGATAAAAAATTATAATGCAAATTTTAGAAAGTTTTCTTAAAATCCTCTAGAATCTTTTTTGAAAATTTTGTTTAAATCTTTGAAAAACTTTTTAAATATTCTCTTACAATAAGTTTTCAAAATGAGAAGTTATTTTTAATTTTCGTAGGAATCTTAAGAAAGTATTTTTATTATTTTGAAGCCCTCCACAATTCTTGAAAAGAATCTAAATTTTTTGATTCAAATTTGCGAAAATCTACATTTTGTTTTATATTAGCCATTTTCTGAAAATTGTAGGAAAAATTTAATTCATTTTGACAAATATTTAGAAGTTCTGAAAAAATTTCCAAAATAATTTTAAATTTAAAACCAATTTAAAACGACTTCTAGATTTCTCAAGACTTTGAAATAAAAGTTGAAGCTTTCCAAGGATGTTTAAACTATTTAAAAAGAAAATAATTGAATTTCTAATTTAAGAAGTGTTCAGTTAAAACGTTTTTAATTTGTCAATATTTGATGTTTCTGGCTTAAAATTATATAATTTTGAAAATTTTAAAGTTCATTGATTGATTTTTTAAATTTAGAGCATTGAAAATGTTAACGTGGATTAATATTTTTTTATATTGAAAAATTTTAGTATCTTCAATTTCATACGCGTAAATTATTGAGCATTTCAATACAACATTTTTTAATTGAATACTTTTAAATTTTTATTTTAAAAGTTCAAAATGTAACAGTTCTACTTTAAGTGCTTACATTTGCAGCTCAGTTTTTATTACCTCAAGTGGAAAATTTTTTAGTTTTAGTGTTTCATGTTTTAATTTCATTTACCGTGAAAAATATTTGCGAACCGGGAATTTATTTCGTCGGCTAAAACGGCCACCCTGTGGTTGAAAGTTTAATTAGTTTCTTCAGAATTTCTTTTAGTTTGTTAAAAATTATTTTCTTACTGAAAATTTAAATTTTCCATGTTTGGTTGAAAATTTATCAATCTTTGGTTTAAAATTAACATATGCTATAAAAAATGCAATTCGGGTTAAAACTTGAACTACTTTGTTGCAAATTTCGTTGTTAAAATATTAACCATTATATTTTTCGTTGAGAATTTATCTTTCTTTTCAAAATGTAATTTTTCTGGTTAAATATTTTCTTTTTTTCTAAAAAATTATTCTTTTTTTTGTCTTGAATATTCATCCATCTGGGTGATAATGTTATTATTTTTGTTCGAAGTTTAATTTTTTTTATTTGAAGATTCGACCATTTGGTTGAAAATTCAATTAATATTTGGTTATAAATTCCACTATTTTCTTAAAAATTCAATTATTTTGTTGATAATTGAAGTATTTTGATCAAAATTATTTTTTTATAATTTAACTATGTGATACAAAATTCATCTTTCTTGATTTAAAATGAACATTTTTATTGAAATTTTTTAGATAATTTTGAGCTGTGAAATCTAAGATTTGTAGTTGTGTAAAAATTAGTTGTATAGTTTTTATTGCTAGCTAGATTTGAATGGCTTAACTGCATGGTGCTACCTTGTGCATTCTGGGTAGGTATCTTTATTTTTCTCGCAGCCTTCGACACCGTCGATGACAGGACTCGAGGAACAGGAAAAGCTGCTCGAGGATGCCAGCAGTGTCGTCAAAGTGCAGGCTTTTGAAATGAAACACAATTTGGATAAATCCAAACTCATGGATGCTTTGAAACACGCATCCACGATGTTGGGAGAACTGCGCACCTCGTTGTTGAGTCCAAAAAGTTACTACGAACTTTGTATCCTTTTTTATGAATTTTTTAGACTTTAATTTTTGTAATTTTCCTCATTTTAAAATGTATAAAATTTCGAGGAAGAAAATTGGGTTTTGAAAATAATAGTGATAAAATAGTAACATTGATTTAGTTTCCTTACAAAAAATATATTAGATATGGCAATCACAGACGAGCTCCGACACTTGGAACTTTTTTTACTGGACGAATTTCAAAAAGGAAGGAAAGTCACTGATTTGTACGAATTGGTGCAATATGCTGGCAATATTGTACCGAGACTGTAAGTTATTTTTATTAGTTAAATCATAATGTGTTTCCTGTTTTCCTTTTTTTTTATCCCGCATTTCGAGAATTTTCCCTCAATGTACCCTAATTTAAATAAAATTCTCCTAAAAGTCTTCTAGTTTAAATAAAAATGATTAAAAAAATTTATATTTCAATATGTATGTTCATAGCTTAAATTATAATTTATTATTGACAATTAAAAACGAGAATTAATATGATTTAGTCTCGGATTTATTAAATTATGAATCAAATAGAAATATTTTCCAGAGGATTACAACATTTTTACTTATAAATTAAAACGTCAAAATACCTTTATTATAATAAGCAAACCGAATGTTTTAGAAAACAAGTAATTTTAAGAATTTCAAGTTTAAATATACTTTTTATTGTTTATAAAAATAGAAATGGCCTAAATATCTGTGAAATTTTCGTCTTTCTTAGTGTTTTTTACTGTTTTTAATTAAAAATTTAAATCCGTTTTAGTTAAAAACTCATCTCTTTGCTTGAAATTTGAATTATTTTGTTTAACATGAGTTTTTCTTTTATTGTAAATAAATTTTTTTATTGGAAATTGTAACCCATCCGTTTGAATATTCCATCATTCTACTTCCAAATTTTTTTTTTGACAATATAATTATTCAATTATTGTTTGAAAATTTTTCTTTTTATGATAAGAATTCCTGTATTTTGTTGACAAATTCAAGTATATCAGTTAAAGATTCGTCATTTTAGTTGTAAACTAATATTTTTTATTTAAAATTCAACTATTCCAGTTGAAGATTCATAATTTTAGTTCAAAATGTAACTATTTTGTTAAAAATTCATTTTTATTTTTAGTCGAAAATAAATTTCTTTTGACTAAAAATTAATCTGCTACAGTTTCTGTTGCAAATTCACAAATTTCATTGAAAATTTAACTATTGTTTTGAAAATTCGTTTTTAGTTTTTAGTTGAAAATTTGACTCTTTGGTTGAAAAGTAATCTTTTCTGATTGGGGATTCAACTATTTTATTTCAAATCCATCTTTCTAGGTTGAATTGAACTGTTTTTTTTTTATTTAAAATAAAAACCGTTTTTGTTTGAAATAAGAACTGATAGATTTTTTCTTGAAAATTCGTATTTTTTTTAGTTGCATGCAAATGTTTTTTATTTTTAATTAAAGTCTGTTTTAGTTGAAATATCAAATGTTACACACATTTTTCGTTGAAACTTTATATTGTTTGGTTGAAAATTTTGGGTGAAAAATCTTGGGTTGATAATTGAATTATTTTGATTGACATTGGTTTTTCTTTTATTGTAGATAAATTTGTTTATTTGAAATTTTTAACTACTCTAGTTTTGAATATTCCATCATTTCAGTTGAAAATTGGTTTGTTTTCTGAAAAAATATAGCTATTCACTTATTATTTAAAAAATTATCTTCTGTAGTTGAAAATTCTTGCAATTGGTTAAACATTCTAGTATATTAGTTAAAAATTCATAATTTTAGTAGAAAACTTATATTTTTTGTTTAAAATTAAACTATTCCAGTTCAAGATTCATCATTTTAATGGAAAACTCATCACTTTAGTTAAAAAGTTTAGAATTTTCTTGAAAATTCATTTTTATTTTTGGTAGAATATCAATTTTTCGAAGTGAAAATTAACCTACTCCTGTTTTTGTTGAAATCTAATCACTTTGGTGGAAAATTTAACCATTTTGTTCAAAATTTTAATATTTTTTTGAAAATTTCAATATTTTTTTATAAGATTCGTTTCTATTTTTGGTCGAAAATCCAGTTTTTGTTGCAAATTGATCTTTTTTAGGTAAACATTCGACTGTTTTGTTGGAATTAAACTTTTTAAATGAAAATTGATATTTTCTGGTTAAAAATTTTAATATTTTGTAGAAAATTCGCTCTCTTCGCTTAAAAACTCAACTGTTTTCGTTAAAAATTCTTATTTTTAATTGAAAACTCATCACTGTAGTTAAAATTTGTACAATTTTCTCGAAAATTCATTTTTATTTTTGGTCGAAACTCTATTTTTCGAAGTGAAAATTAACCTGCTATAGTTTTTGTTGAAAACTAATCACTTTCTTTAAAAATTGACCTATTTTGCTCAAAATTTCAATATTTTTTCGAAAATTCGTTTCTATTTTTGGTCGAAAATCCATTTTTCGATGTTAAAATTATCCTGCTACAGTTTTTGTTGAAAATTAATTATTTTGGTTGAAAATTAATCATTTTGGTTGAAAATTCAACCATTTTGTTCAAAATTTTAATATGTTTTGGAAAATTTCAATATTTTTTTATAAAATTCGTTTCTATTTTTGGTCGAAAATTCAGTTTTTGTTGCAAATTGATCTTTTCTAGTTAAAAATTCGACTGTTTTATTGGAATTAAACTTTTTAAATGAAAATTGATATTTTCTGGTTAGAAATTTAAATATTTTGTAGAAAATTCGTCTTCTTCGCTTAAAAACTTAACTGTTTTCTTTAAACATTCTTATTTTTTAGTTGAAAATTCTATCATTTTCTTAGAATATCGAATTGTGGTAGAAATGTTTTTTTTTTGTTTAAAATTCAACTGTTTGGTTGAAAATTTGTCTTCCTTAATTGAAAATTTAAGTAGTTCGTTAATAATCCATGTATTTTCTTGATAAATGGTGTTTTTTGGTAAAAAATCCGTTTTTTGTTTGAAAATTCAAGTATTCCAGTTGAAGTCCCATCATTTTAATTAAAAACTCATCACTTTAGTTAAAATTTGTACAATTTTCTTGAAAGTTCATTTTTATTTTTGGTCGAAAATCAATTTTTTGAAGTGAAAATTAACCTACTCCTGTTTTTGTTGAAAATTGATCTTTTTTAGTTAAAAATTTAACTGTTTTGTTGAAATTGAACTTTTTCAATGAAAATTCATATTTTCTGGTTAAAAATTTAAATATTTTTTAGAAAATTCGTCTTTTTCGCTTAAAAACTCTATTTTTTTCTTTAAACATTCTTATTTTTGAGTTGAAAATTCTATCATTTTCTTAGAATATCGAATTGTGGTAGAAATGTTTTTTTTTTGTTTAAAATTCAACTGTTTGGTTGAATATTTGTCTTCCTTACTTAAAAATTTAAATAGTTTGTTAAAAATGTATGTATTTTGTTGTAAAATTGTATTTTTTTGGTAAAAAAATCCCTTTTTTATTTGAAAATTCAAGTATTCTAGTTGAAGTTTCATAATTTTAATTGAAAAATCATCACTTCAGTTAAAATTTTTACGATTTTCTTGAAAGTTCATTTTTGTTTTTGGTGGTAAATCAATTTTTCGAAGTAAAAATTAATCTGCTACCGTTTTTGTTGAAAATTACTCACTTTGATTACAATTTGAACTATTTTGTTCAAAATTTCAATATTTTTTAAAAAATTCGTTTCTATTTTTGGTCGAAAATCAATTTTTGAACTGAAAATTAACCTACTCCTTTTTTGTTGAAAATTGATATTTTTTAGTTAAAAATTCGACAGTTTCGTTGAAATTGAACTTTGTACATGAAAATTCATATATTCTGGTTAAAATTGTTAATCTTTTGTAAACAATTCTTGTTTTTTTGTTGAAAATTCTGTCATTTTCTTAGAATATTCAACTGTGCTTGAAAATTCTTTTTTTTTAGTTCAAAATTCAACTGTTTGGTTAAATATTTGCCTATTCATGCATTTTGTTGAAAAATGGTGTTTCTTGGTCAAAAAATCCATTTTTTGTTTGAACATTCAAGTATTTCAGTTAAAGATTCATAATTTTAATTGAAAAATCATCGCTTTAGTTAAAATTTTTACGATTTTCTTGAAAGTTCATTCTTGTTTTTGGTCGTCAATCAATTTTTCGTAGTGAAATTTAACCTGCTACAGTTTATGTTGAAAATTAATCACTTTGGTTAAAAATGGTACTTTTTTGTTCAAAATTTCAATATTTTTGGGAAAATTCGTTTCTATTTTTAGTCGAAAATCAATTTTTTTGTTGAAATTGAACTTTTGAACTGAAAATTCACATTTTCTGGTTAAAAGTTTAAATATTTTGTACAAATTTCCTGAAAAATTGTGTTTTTTGGCAAAAAATCCTTTTTTTTTTTGAAAATTCAAGTATTCTAGTTAAATATTCATCATTTTACTTCAAAATTCATCATGTTATTTAAGATTTAACTATTCTGGTTAAAGAATTATTAATTTTATTTAAAAATTTATTTATTTTGCCATTTTTGCTCTGTTGTGTTAACGAATGTTTGTAATGAACTTTATGAATTAAAATAAATGTTCCGATTTTGCGGAAAATATGAATATTTTACTTGAAGTTGCCCGTGAAAATAAAAAAACTTGACCGGGAAATGACCGGTAATTTTAAATCTTTCTCCTAATCGCCACCCTGGCCCCCTATTTTTCTATTTCAATCCTCTATTTCCCCTCAAATATTGTTTAGAGTCACTGTGAAGCCTGAAACGAAGACAATTTTATATTTCAGTTAAATTACAGCAGCAACACCTTTTCAAATGCAATATTAATAAAATAATTCTTTTCTATTTCAGTTACTTGCTAATCACAGTTGGATTAGTTTACATCAAAACAAATCCATGCCTCAAAAGGGATCTTTTACGAGATCTTGTCGAAATGTGTCGAGGGGTTCAGCACCCCTTGAGAGGACTTTTTTTAAGAAACTATTTGTTACAATGCACGAGAAATATATTACCAGATTCTCCAGAAGGAGACGATGAAGAAGGAACTGTACGTCTATTTTTATTTTCAAACATTCATCTTACAATGCAATTGTTTTATTGATCGGTTTTTATAATTTACCATTTTATTTTAAATATCCTTCTCAGGTTTTGTGACAAGTTTTTCACAATTTGCATTTTTTATTTTTTAATTTAGGTACGTGATAGCATCGATTTTGTGTTGATGAATTTCGCGGAAATGAATAAATTATGGGTGCGAATGCAACATCAGGGTCACAGTCGTGACAAGGACAGACGAGAACGAGAAAGGGAGGAATTGAGAATTTTGGTCGGGACGAATCTCGTTCGACTCAGCCAATTAGAATCCGTCACATTGGATATATACAAAAGGGTAAGATTTTCAACTAAAAATGATACCTTTTTAATACGAAAGGAAGCTAAAAAAGGAAAAAAAAAAGATAAATTTTCAAACCATAAGTTTCATATTCTACTAAAAAAAAGATGAATTTTTAACAAAGGCATGAATTTTCAAAAAAAAGATGATTTTACATAAAAAGATGAGTTTTTATCTGAATACATGAATTTTCAACTAAATAGTTCAAGTTTTAACATCATTTTTGAACCAAAAACAAATTTTTCATAAAATACATGTATTTTCAACAAAGTAGTTAAAGTTTTAATCAAAGAAATGATTTTTTAACCAAGAAGATTAATTTTTTTTGCCAAAAAAGAAAACGATTTTTCGACAAAATACATAAATCTTCAACTACAAAAGATAACTAATCAACCAAAGAAATTAATGTTCAACCAAAAAGATAAATTTTCTACCAATAAGTTTCATTTTCTGCTAAAGAATATGAATTTTTAACTAAATGCATGAATTTTCAACAAAATAGTTAAAGTTTTAACCAAATTCTTTAGCAAAAAACGATTTTTTTTACTAAATACATGAATTTTCAACAAAATGGTTAAAGTCTTAACAAAATTTTTTAGCCAAAAACAAATTTTTCGCAAAATACATGAATTTTCAACTAAAAGGGTACAATTTTCAACCAATAAGTTTCTTTTTCTACAAAAAAAGGTGAATTTGTAACAAAATAAAAGAATTTTCAAGCGATAAGATTTTTTTTGACTAAAAAGATACATTTTTACCAAAATACATGAATTTTCCACAAAATACATAAATTTTCCACAAAATAGTTTCCGTTTTAACCAAAGAAATTAATTTTTAAACAGGATGATTAATTTTGTGTCAAGAAATAAAAATATTTTTCGACCAAATAGATGAATCTTCAACTGAAAAATTTAAATATTCTACCAAGGAAAGTAATATTTAACCAAAAAGATACATTTTCTTTCAATAAATTTCATTTTCTGCTAAAAATATTAATTTTTAACAAGAAAGATTATTTTACATAAAAAGGTCATGTTTTAACTAAATACATGAATTTTTAAAAAAATAGTTGAATTTTTAACCGAAGAAATTAATTTTTAACAAAATACATAAATTTTCAACTAAAAAAGATCAATTTTCAACTAGAAATTTAATAGCTGACATTTGAACCAAAAAAGATTTTAATTTAAATCCAAAAATAGTTGAATGCAACCAAAGAAGACGAATTTTTAACAAAATATATAGTTCAAAATACTGGATGAAAATGTATTGGTTTTCAACCCAGAAAAATTTTTCAGTAAATGAAGGAAAAGAATTTCACCCAAAATGTGGAATTTTAAGGGCATGTGACACAGCTAAATACCTATATTACCGACCTCACTTTTTCAGTTCACTGAATGTTTTTTTGAACCTAAGAACTTTTTTTGTAAATAAAA
>NC_046666.1:7125178-7161317 GCF_010883055.1 Belonocnema kinseyi | reverse complement strand
TATTTTATTTACAAAAAAAGTTCTTAGGTTCAAAAAAACATTCAGTCAACTAATAAAGTGAGGTCGGTAATATAGGTATTTAGCTGTGTCACATGCCCTTAATGTCAAAAATATGGATTTCCTACAAAGCAGTTGGAATGGTAATATTTTCAGTTAAAAAAAATACATTTTAACCAAAAAAAAAAGAAACTAATTTTCAACAAAATAGTTAAATTTTCAACCAAATTAATTAATTTTCTACAAAATACATGCATTTTTAACTAAAAAAAAACATTTTTAACCAAAAATAGAATAGTTCAATTTTTAGGTCAAACATTATTTTTCCAACAATTAAAAACGAAGTGTGTCAACATTTTTTCAGAACTTCTAAATATATTTTAAAGTTAATCGAATTTTTCCTACAACTTTTGAAAATCCTGCAAATTAAAAAAAATCCTTAAAATCTTTCTTGTTCTTTGATAATTTTTGAAATCTCTTAAAATCTTCTTAAACTTTCTGTTACAATAATTTCTGAAAATTTATTTTCCATTTTTCTAAGAATCTTAAGAAAATTTTTTATTCTTTTGAGGTCTTTCACAGTCCTTAAAAAAATTCTAAATTTTTGGTTTGAAATCTGCAAAAATCTACATTTTATTTTAAATTTAGCTGTAAGTATTTGAAATTATTTCAAGTTCTAAATTTAATTCGAATCGTTTTAAGACTTCTAAATATCTCTTAAAATTACTCTAATATTTTTACAAATAATAAGTGCTCTATTATTATTTATAAATTCAAAATATTTTTTTTTTTAAATTTGCAGGATTTTCTAAAAGTTGTAGAAAAAATTCAATTCATTTTGAAATATATTTAAAAGTTCCGAAAAAAAATTCAAAAATGACTTTGAATTTGGAAAAATTTTAAACCACTTCTACATTTTTCAAGATTTTGAAATAAAATTTTTAATCTTTTAAAGGATGCCTAGACTATTTAAAATTAAAATAATTTAACAACTTTTAACTTGAAAAAATAATTTTTCAATTTTTAATGTGTAATTTAAAATTACTTAAAATAATTTAATTTAAAATTTTTTTAAGTTCATTGCTTGATTATTTAATTTAGACTATTTCCATTTTAAATGCTTTAATTTGTTGTTTATTGTTTATTACTTTATATGGAAAAATGTTTAGAATCTAGTTTGATTTTAAAAATTTTATTGTCCATGAAAAATGTTTGCGAATCGGGGAAAAAACCGAGAAATGACTGGGAATTTTTTTCTTCGATTAAAACGGCCATCCTGTAAGTGTAAGGCAGAGGTAGCTGTAAAACTGCTATGTAGCACCAAATATTAAATAAATCTAATCTAATCCTTGATCAAAAAAAGATTTGTTTTCAATCAAGCATTTACATTTTTAGCCAAAAAACATGACATTTCAACGAACAGATGGATTTTTAAACCAAAAATACGAATTTTCTATCATGAAAGATTTTTCATTCAATAAACAAAAAAAATGTCATTTAAAATTTGGAATTTTAATGCCAATAAAAAGACGAATTTTCTATAAACTAGTTGAAAACCGAAAATATAAATTTTCAACTTCATTTTTTTGGTTGATAATTTATATTTTTAGGTTTGTAAATTCAACAATTTTGTAAAAAATTCGTCCCTTTTAATTGAAAATGCAATTATTGAGCTGCAGATGAAACTTTGCTTGATAATTAATTTAGTTATCGTTAAAAATTTAAATTCACGATTACATATTCAACTATTTTGTAAACAAATTTAATGATTTTGTTTCATGTGGAATTATTTGGTGAAAATACAATATTTTTTTCTGTTGAAAAATTTTAATGCTTTCTTGAAAATTTGTCATTTTTGACAGAAAACTCATTCTTTCTGGATTGAAAATTCATATTCTTTGGTAGAAAAGTTTTTCTTAGAAAATTCAACAGTCTTCTACACAATTCGGTTTTTTGGCTAGAGGATTTAATTATTTGGTTAAAAATGCAAATTTTTCTGGACGAAATTTATTTTTTTCTCTTTTCAAAGTCTACCATTTAGTTGAAAATTCGTCCTTATGGTTTGAAAATTCAACTATTCGGTTCAAAATTCAGCTCTTTTGCTTGAAAATTCAACTATTTGGTTTTAAATGCAACTATTTGGTCTCAAATTAATTTTTTTGTTCAAACTTTTGTTGTTAACCATTTACTTGATATTTCCAACTTTTTTAAATAAAACCTTTTTCACTTGCATTTAGAAACTCAATATCTCGGGAGTAGGTTTTTATTTTTAAATTAAACTACGATTAATTTTTATCGCAATTCGCTTCCGTGCATAGTCCAGTTTGTGGCCTTAATTCAGCAACTCTTCAACTTGGAAGTTTACTTGTGTTTCCTTTTTCAATATTATTACTGATTTTACAACATTTTTTTTCGCTCATGAAAAATTCCGGTTTTTTTTCTTACCTAGATTTGTACTGCAATCTTTAAAAAAAAAGTTTCACAAGAAAATAAATATCTAAAAGAGACAAAAATAATAATAAAATTAATCCATTTTCAGCTGGTACTGCCAGGGATTTTGGAACAAGTCGTTAGTTGCAGAGACGCGATAGCTCAGGAATATCTCATGGAGTGTATAATTCAGGTAATATTTACTATTTTATTTTTATTTTATTTATATATTTTATATTCTCTTATATTGCTTATTCTGTTATATATTTTATATTTTTAATCTGAATACTGTTGAATTTCGAAAAAAATCTTTCAGGTCTTCCCGGATGAATTTCACTTACAAACGTTGAACGCCTTTCTAAAATCTTGCGCAGAACTGGAAAAGGGCGTAAATGTGAAAAATATCATCATTTCTCTCATAGACCGTCTCGCGGCTTTCAGTCAAAGGTCAGAAGGAGTTGGTGGTCCAGGAAGTCCGAGTCAAATACCAGGAATTCCTCAGGACGTCAAACTCTTTGACGTATTTAGCGATCAAATTGCTACCATTATTCAGGTAAATAATTTCATAATACAGGGTTGCTACAGACCAGGGAATTAAAAAAAAAACCTGAAAGAGTCAGGGAATTTTCGATGAACCAAAATTTTTCGAAAAAAGGGTTTATTGCTTAAAAATTAAAGAAAAATTAATTTAACATGTGTTAGAAGGATTTGTTCAAATTCTTACTTTTTAATAAGCTAATACAAAAAATGGATTTAAATTTCAGTTAATACTTTATTTTAGGGTATAGGCGTGGTAATATATTTTTTCTTTCTTTCAGAACTGATATTTCTTGAAATTATTATTGTTTAAAAAAAAATCTTTTTTTATGCCTTTTTTGAAAAATCGTCAAGTTATAGTGCGATACCGTAAAATTATGTTTTGATTTGCTCGGAATGAAATCATTTTTTGGTATTGAAAATTCATAATTTTTATTCAACGTTCCTATATCTCGAAAATAAGAGGTGAAAAACGGCCGTGCGGCGGCGCTAGTAGTAACTTTGTTCTACAAAACCATGCAGCACTATAGCAAAAATGCATAAAAATTACGAAATAAATATGAAAAACCCTTTAAAATCATTTTTTCTTCATAGTTTAGAGTCAGGTAGTAAATAAGTCTTATGTAATTACTTATTATTTTCTGTAATTTAGGAAAAAGCGGCATAATTGACATAATTCAAACAAACCAAAAATTGCATGGATATTCAGAGCTTATAAAAAATAATTTAAAAATAAATAAAAAATACTCAAATTAATGAAAAAATGCCAAAAATATATATTATTATCAAATTATAAAATTTTCCAAATTTCAAATAACGAGAACATTTTTAATTGACAAAAAATAAAATATCCGAAACTAAAATTCACCGACTTCAAGACCGATTTGTAAAATAAACGAATTATTAAATTCTTACAAATATTTAAATTCTCGATAATTAGAACTGCTGAACATAGTTAATTGATTATTAATTTATGAGCTATTAATATCATTATAAATAAGTCAAACAATTTAATTAATCATTAATTAATAATTCATTAATTATTTTCGGCAAATTTTAAATTTCCTCAAAATTAAATTTCAGGAATTGAAATATTGATGGGAATTTAACAATTAATTTATTTTATAATTCGGCAATTTTTTTTACTTTCTAATTTATAATTTTGTTATTCATTTTTACGTTATTTTGTGTTATTTCCGGCTATTCAAACACTTTTGAATATAGTAGTGAAGAACTATTTTTTTTATATTGCTATTTTAAAATATA
The DNA here is from genome assembly GCF_010883055.1 of Belonocnema kinseyi. Lineage (NCBI taxonomy): Eukaryota > Metazoa > Arthropoda > Insecta > Hymenoptera > Cynipidae > Belonocnema > Belonocnema kinseyi. The sequence continues at coordinate 7,157,087 of NC_046666.1, read as the reverse complement.
ATGCTACTATATAATAAATATAATGATTATATCTATAGATGACAAGCAAGGAATATGATAAATCCTAAAATATTGTTTTCTATTACAATGAAATAATGAATTCCTAAATTTGATATTTTTTAATCAATTAGACTTTGTAACGAAGCTAAAATATTTTCAAATTTGTATGTCATTCTTAAAGAAAGACTATTGACGAATATTTTTTTATCTTTGACAACACTAAAATTAATTTAAAATTATTTTTCAAACTTCTATAATAAATCAATGCTGAAATTAAATTCTGAGAATTGAGAACAAGAAAATAAGTATTATTACCTTGGTTTTAAATTTATGTAAATATAATTTTCATACGATTCTTGAGAAAATTTAAAAGATTTTTAAATATTTCAGGCTTGTCAAAAAAAAATTTAGAAGATTTTAACGATTTTTTTTCATAATATAGGATCTTACGAAATATTATGAAAAATTCGAGTCCTTTTAAAATATATTGAGAACTTTTAGAAGTTGGGAAGGAATCAAAAAATATTCGATACATTTTCGAACATGTTTCCGAGTTTTCAAATATTTGTAATTTCTTTGAAACGTCTTAAATTCCGGAAAATATTTTGAACTAACACGAATTTTTCTCAAACTTTACAAATATCATTCCAAATTTAAAAAAAAATGACCTTAAAATCTTCTTAATTTCCCCATCAATTTACCAAAAATTTGTTTATTCTCTTGAAAACTTTCAAAATTCTTTTAAATTCTACTAAATATTTGTTGACTTTACCCAATTTTTGTTCGTTTTTATTTTGCAATCTTGCCAAATTGAAACATTTTACTTTAAAATCTTCTAAACTATTTTTTAAAATGTTAGAAAATCGTTTTTTATGTTCAAAAAGCTTTTTCAATTTTCTCTCAAAATTCAGTTTTCAAAATAAAAAATTATTTAAAATTTGCACACTAATATAAGAAAAATTCTTTTTTTAGTCTTGTTAGACCTGCTAAAGCTTCTAATTTTTAAAAATGATTTAAATTTGCCCTGCATTTTTTGTTTATTCTGAAAAATTCTCGAAATAAAAAATTATTTTAATTTTTCTTAGGAACCTGAAAAAATGTCTTTCATTTTTGTGAAACTTTACAAAAGTCTTAAAAAATCTTTACAAGTTTTAATTATTTTTTAATCGTTTCAAAACTTAATATCTCTTAAACTTACTCAAATTTTTTCGAAAATTATGTAATATGGCAAAATTGCAAAATTTTGCTTTAAAATCTTTCATACTTTTTAAAGATTTTAGGAAATGAATCCAAATTTGCTGTGAACTTTTTAAGATTTTTTCTTGAAATTCCTTACAAAACAATCATTTAAAAATTTCCCATGAATTTTGAGAACCTTTTTTCACACCCTGTCAAAATTCAGTTCATCTAAACAAGTTTGTAAATCTTGAAAAATTAAAAAGAAATGGTTTCAAAGTTTTCCATATTCTTTTAACCCACATTTTAAAATCTTTAAAACTTAAAATTATTCTTTGAAAATAAAACCGAAACCATTTCTCTTTTATTCTTTCAGCACATGGACCATTTTCAACACTCGGTGACAGGAGGCTGACCGAAATTCGCTTTTTATAACTTGTGAAACTATAACCTTGAAATGATTGAACAATTTACTCTGAACTGTTTACATTTTTTAGATTAAATCTTGTGTTATTTTTGAGTGTGGTAATCTTATAGCTAAAAATTTTATCATTTTGTTTAAACTTCAACAATTTTGTTAAAAAATCATAATTTTTCGTTGGAAATTAGTTTTTGTGGGTAAAAAATGCAACGATTTTGGTAAAAAAAATCACTATTCGGTTGAAAATTAACTTTGATATTGAAAAATTCTCTTTTCGGATTGAAAACTCAACTATTTGTAGAAAATTAGTCTTCCTGGCATGAAAATGCGTTGTTGAAACTTCTGCTTGACTGAGAATTTAACTGTTTTGTTAGAAATACATTTTTGTCAGCTAAAAATTAAACTCCTTCAGTTAAAAATTCAACTTTTTGGTTGGAAATGTATGCATTTTGTTGATTTTTTTAAATTGATCCTTTTGGTTGAAAATTTGTCTTTTTGGGTAGAAAATTCAAGGATTTTAGTAACAAAATTCACTATTTGGTTGAAACTTAACTTTGATGTTGAAAAATGATTTTTTCGGAAAAAACGATTTGTTGGAATCATGCATGTATTATTATTATTATTCATGTAATCTTGTAGTTTAACATTTTTATCATTTTGTTCAAAATTCAACAATTTTGCGAAAAAATCATACTTTTTCGTTGAAAATTCATTTTTGTGGGTAAAAAATTCAAGGATTTTGGTTGAAAAAATTGTACTATTTGTAAAAAATTCGTCTTTTTGGCATGAAAATACATTATTTTTTGTTGTTGAAAGTTCTGTTTGGCTGAAAATTTAACTATTTTATTAAGAATACATTTTAGTTGGTTAAAAATTTAACTCCTTCAGTTAAAATTTCACCTGTTTGTTTGAAAATGTATGTATTTTGTTAAATCATTTTTCAATTGATCTTTTTGGTTGAAAATTTGTCTTTTTGCGTAAAAAATACAAGAATTTTGTTAACAAAATTTAACTATTTGGTTAAAAATTAACTTTTATATTTTGGGATTTGAAAATTCAACTATTTGTAGAAAATTCGTCTTTTTGGCATGAAAATACGTTGTTTTTTGTTGTTGAAAATTCTGTTTGGCTGGGAATTTATCTATTTTATTAGGAATACATTTTAACTGGTTAAAAATTTAACTGCTTTAGTTGAAAATTCAACTTTTTTGTTGGAAATGTATGTATTTCGTTGAATTTTTTTGTTTAATTGATCTTTTTGGTTGAAAATTTGTCTTTTTAGGTAGAAAATTCAAGTATTTTTGTAAACAAAATGCACTATTTGGTTGTAAATTAACTTTGGCGTTGAAAAATTACTTTCATGGAAAAAAAATAATGATTTGGTATCAAACATCTATTATTCTTATTCAACGTGACCGTACCTCGGGAATAAGTTTTTATTTTTGTAAAACATTGAAAATTTGATTTTCAATTTCTACCGAAAGCCAATTTTTACGCTCAATTCATCTTGTAGCTTAAAATTCTATCATTTTGTTCAAAATTCGACCATTTTCTTAAAAAATCATACTTTTTCTTTGAAAGTTTGCTTTTGTGGATAGAAAATTCAACGATTATCGTAAAAAATGCACTATTTGATTGGAAATTAACTTTGACGTTAAAAAATTGTTTTTTTTTCAGGTGGAGAATTAAACTATTTGTAGAAAATTCGTATTTTTGGCATAAAGATCAGTTTCTTTTTTAAATTCTATTTGGCGAAGAATTTATCTATTTTGTTACGAATACATTTTATTTGGTTAAAAATTAAACTCCTTCAGTTGAAAATTCAACTATTTGGTTGTAAATTAATATATTCTGTTAAAAAAAAATTTTTTGGTAGAAAAATTATCTTTTTGGTTTAAAATTCCACTACGTGATTGAAGATTGTTTTTTTTCTGTTGAAAATTTAACAATTTTATCGTAAATTGGTATTTTTGGCCGAATTCAACTGTTTTTGATTGAACATTATGATATTTTTTGGGTGTAAATATGATTTATTATATTTTTCGTTAAGAATTTATTTTTATTTTTTCATGAAGGTTCATCCTTTTAATTGCAAATTGAATTATTTTGTTGAAAATGCCTTTTTTATTGAAAATTATTCAATTTAAATGAAAATTTAATTACTCTTTGCTGATTTTAAAACTGATCTTTTTGATTCATAAACTTAACTATTTAATAAAAAGTTTTATTATAAAACCATTTCTATTCGTTGAAAATTTGTGTTTTTAGGTTGAAAATTTAACTATTTGGTTGAAAATTAACTTTTCTGTGGAAAAGTCGTATTTTCGATTTGAAAATTCCACTATTTGTGGAAAAATCGTCTTTTTGGCATGAAAATTCAACAATTTAGATTAATTTTTTTTATTTACTATTTGGTTCAAAATTCATGAAACATCTTTTTTGTTCAGCATTAAATTTGTCTTTTTGGGTGGAAAATTCATCTCCTTGTTTGTAAAGTCCACTATTTTGTTAAAAATTAATTTTTTTGGTTAAAGATAGTAAGATATTTTAGTAAAAAATTAATTTATTTGGTTGAAAATTCGTCTTTCTGGTTGAAAATTATTATTTATTTTAAATGAACAGCCTGTTTGAAAATTTTTTTACTATTATTCTATTTCTGTTAAAAAAATTTTTTATTGACAAATTCGTCTTTTTCGATAAAAAATTCTTCTTCTTGTTTGAAAATTCAACTATATTGTGAAATATTATTCTATTTTGTAGAATATTTAACTGTTTTGTTAAAAATTCTTTTTTTTTCGGGTTATAAATTAATTTTTTTAACTGAAGTTTTAACTATTCCATTTTTAGTTTCGAATTTATATTCTTTAGGTGAAAATTCTTTTTCTTTTTTAATTCAATTTAATCTTTTTGATTTTAAATGTATCTCTTTGATTGGAGATCTAATTACTTAACTGAAAATTTTTTTTCTCTTCAAAATAATTATAAACCTCAAATTTATTGTTTTCAGTCGAAACTTTACGTATTTTGTTGAAAATTCGTCATTCTTGGTACACAATTGATCTTTTTAGTTTAAAATGTATCCATTTCATTGAAAATTAAACTATTTTTCTGCATTTTTTATGCCTTCAAAATCATTTTTAACCTAGAATTTATCGTTTTTATTTCAAACTTCATGCATTTTATTGAAAATTTTTCTTTATTGGTAGAAAATAAATTTTTTGATTGAAAATGTATCTCTTTAATTGAAAATTTAACTATTTTGTTGATAGTTGTTTTTTCTTTTTCTGTTTTTAAAATAATTTTTAACCTATAATGTATCGTTTTTAGTTAAAACTCCATGTATTTTGTTGAAAATCGTCTTTCTTGGTAAAAAATTAATCTTCTTTGTTCAAAATTGATCGTTTCTGTTGAGAAATTAACTATTTTGTTAAAAAATCTCCCACCACCCTCATAAGAAATAGTAAGATGTTACCAAACACCTTTTTTCTAAATTTTAACAAATATATGTATAAGCAAACCTTTTTTTCATTAACATTATTGATTTTCTAGGTGTAAGGTTGTTTTTATACCTGAAAACAATTATAAAAGTCAGGGAAAATGAAAAAATTGGTCTGGAAAAAGTAAGGGAGTTTTAAAATTGGAATTTTGTAGCAGCCCTGATAATGTTTTTTTTTAATATTAAAAATATTGAGACTGTTCAGTGATGAATGAATTTGGATACTACACGACTAGATATTCCCATGATAAACAAAGAATTTCCTTTCTCGTCTAGTTTAAGTCTGAGAACAGTCGAAATATTTTATTTAAAATGGAGCCTTCATTTTCATTTCACTCTCAGATATCATAAAATGTTCTTTTTGCTTCAAGTTTCTTTTGTTGCACTTCTTAATCAGAAGATAAACTGAATCGGGTCAGAGAACATTCCTGATTATTAAAATATTTATTTCTGCGACAGACTGCCGTAAAGATATTTTAAGAAGATAAATAATGTTCATTTCGTTTTCAGAATCGGCAAGACATGCCGCCGGAAGATATTGTTTCGCTCCAAGTGGCTTTGATTAATCTAGCACACAAATGTTATCCGGATAGAGTGGATTATGTGGATAAAGTACTGCACACAACTGTTCAAATTTTCCAGAAATTGAACGTTGAAAAGTAAGTTTTCTGATTGAAACACTTTTTTTTATTTTAGTAATATAAAAATATTTTAAACTTGTGTTTATACAGTACCTTCAGATATAATTTTAGTTTATTTTTCATGATAGAAAGTTGGTAGTGACACTGTTTAAAATTTTCAAGTCTACTTCCTGGATAATAAATAAAATTGATAAATCCTATAAGCAATCCTAATGTAATTTTTAAATTAAAATAGACAATCAGTATTAATACAACATTTGTTGTATTTCATAGGATCTATTAACTAACATAATAGGATAAAAAAGAAGGGACAATATGATTGATAATTGATGAAAATTAATATCTTAATCATAACTGAAAAATAATTATATATAACATTTTTTCAAAGAATCGAATGAAAATTTTGTATGGGAGAAAAAATTCTTTAAAAACGTTCATTGCCCTTAATATTTTTACACGGACATTGAAAAATGATATTTAAAAAAAGTGGGTATTAAAAATAGTTTTAGGAAAAAATACAATCCTATATATAAAAAATCGTATCCTCCATTAGTTGCACATGGAGAAGAGTTTCTTACATGGTTTATTTTCACTTTCAATAACATCTATTATTTTGTAATGAATTATTATTATGTATAATATTTACATTTTTTCTCATAATCCCATTCTTAATATATTAATATACTTAGAATCTATTTTATTTTTAATTTTTTTAATGCTCTACATTATCATAAGGGGTAATCTATAAATTATATAATTTAGTTGTGATTCATTTTGTTAATACATGTAAAATGCATTTCTTTAAACTTTCAATAATTTTGACACAATCACATATTTTAATAATTTCGATATTTTCAAATTATAAATGTTAATAATTTTAATAATTTAAAAATTTTAATAATGATATGGTATACATAATAATCATTTTTCATAATAACATTATATAATCATATATTATATTTTAAAATTATTTACAAATTTAAAATAAAATTTTAATGAATTTTTATCTGATATATTCAATGATACTGGAATAATTATTTAAAGTTTATTTTTACATATCCTTTTTTTCTAAATATAAAAGATGATTAAATTAATAAATATATTGTGAATAAGTTTTATGATATTATTATATAAATTATAATGAAAAATGTTATATAAACATAAAGTTATCATAAACTAAATTAAAATTAACTCAATTTATTATTTTCATATTTTAATTATATTAATGATTTAATTGACAAGATAACTTATTATTTTTATATGAAAATTAAATAATACCGTATTTTTACTTTAAGGTTATCTAATAAAAATTTACATGCTATTTAATATTGAAGCTATATTAATAATTAATTTTACATAATTGAGTCATTAACAATATTTTGTTTTCACGTTTTATTTAAAATTACATTTTCATGATTTTTATATTCGCAATTTATAAAGCTTAATAATATTGTTATAAATGCTCATAATTTTTTATGGTTATTTTATACTAATATTTCATTTTTTTAATTTATTCACAAATTTAAAATCAAATATGATTTTAATACATTTTTAATTGGTTTATTCAGTGTTATCGGAACGATTATTTGAAGTTGATCTTAAAATCTCATTTTTTTAAATAATATAAAAGATTATTAAATTAATAGATATATTGCGAAATTATTAGGTTTAATAATATTATTATATAAATAATCATTGAAAATTTTATTAAAACAGAAAGTTATCATAAACTATATTAGAATTAAATAAATTTATTATTTCAATGTTTTAATTATATTAATGATTTAATTGTAAAAATAATTTATTATTGTTATATTAAAATTGAATAATATCGAATTTTTATTTTATTGTAATGTAATCAAAATTTACTTACTGTTTAATAATAGAGCTATATTAATTCTAAATTTTACATAATTGAGTCATTAAAAAAATATTTATTTTCACGTTTTATTTATAATAATATTTTTAGATTTTTATATTTGAAAATTATAAAGCGTAATAATATTATGTTATAAATGCTAATAATTTTTTATGATTATTTTATACTAATATTTCATTTTTTTAATTTATTCACAAATTTAAAATCAAATATGATTTTAATACATTTTTAATTGGTTTATTCAATGTTACAGGAACGATTATTTGAAGTTGATCTTAAAATCTCATCTTTTTAAATAATATAAAAGATTATTAAATTAATAGATATATTGCAAAATCATTAGGTTTAATAATGTTATTATATAAATAATAATTGAAGTTTTTGTTTAAACAGAAAGTTATCATAAACTAAGTTAGAATTAAATAATAATTTAAAAATTTATTAAAAATAATAAATAATTCGTCCTTTTGGATTCAAAATTTGTTGTTGAACTCTTCTAAAAAATTCTGTTATTTGGTTAAAAAATCAACTCTTTTCTTGAAAATTGAATAATTTGTTTGAAAACTAATATTTTTCATCAAAAATTCAACTGTTTTGTTAAACATCCATTTATTTAGAAAGAAAATTCATCCTTCTGGATTGAAATTTTCGTTCTTCTTGAAAATTCCACTGTCTTCTAAAAATTCAATCATTTGGTTCAAAATTTAACTGTTTTCGGTTGAATTTTAAATTTTTTGTTTGAAAATTTGACTATTCGATTGAAAATTAATCTTTGTAGCTTAAACATTAAATTATTTGGTTAAAAAAAATAACTGTTTTGTTGAAAAATTAATTATTTTGTTAAAAATTTAATTATTATCTCGAGAATTGCATTATTTTGTTGAAAATTTAATTATTTTCTTGAAAAATAATGTTTTTAGTAAAAAATTCAACTGGTTTCTTAAACATACTTCTATTTAAACAGTCAATTATTCCTCGTGGATTGAGTTTGTTTTATTGAAAATTCTGCCTTCTAAAAAATGTAATTGATTATTAGAAAATGTAACGTTTTTCGGCTGAAGTCTATTCTTTTTTGTTTGAAAATTCGACCATTTTATTAAAAATTAATCTTTGTAGGTTAAAAATTGTACTATTTAGTTAAAAAATCAACTATTTTGTTGAAAATAAAATTCTTTTGTTAAAAATTTAATTATTTTTTTGAAAATTTAACTATTTTCTTAAAAAGTAATGTTCCTTGGTCGAAAATTCAACTGCTTTGTTGAAAAATTGTCTTTTTAAATCGAAAATTCTTCTCTTATGTTATAAATTAATCGTGCTCACTTAAAATATAAATATTAAAAATTTTTAAATTTTAGTCTGAAATTTTATTACTTTCTACCGTTTATAAAATATTTTACGTTCAAAATATTACAAGATTAAAATTTTGATCTTTCAATATTAATGATCAGGAAAAATGAAAAATTGGTCAGGAATATATCAAGGAAAAACTTCAATTGGATTGGATTGGATGGATAAGAATGATTTTTTTTTTTCAGATTAGAATATAACAGTGCAGTTTCGAGAGAACTCGCAAGGCTCATAAAAATTCCAGTTGACAATTACAAGAACCTCTTAGTTGTTCTGCAACTCGAGAATTTTGCGCCATTGCTAGAATATTTTGATTACGAGGGAAGAAAAATGTTGGCGATATACGTGATAACAAATATTCTTGAAAATGAGACGTTGATTCCCACTCAGGAGCAAGTGGATGCTGTTCTTTCTATTGTCGCTCCATTGGTTCAGGATCAGCCAGATCAACCAAATGTTGAAGAAGACCCGGAAGATTTTGCCGAGGAACAAGGATTGCTCGGAAGATTGATTCATCATTTTAAATCCGAAACTGCTGATCAACAGTACATGATTTTGAGCGCAGCAAGAAAGCATTTCAGTGCTGGTGGAAATAAAAGGATAAAATATACTCTTCCCCCAATTGTCTTCCAAGCGTATCAACTCGCTTTCACCTACAAAAGTTTAAAAGAAGAGGTTCGTATTTTTATTATTCTTTTCCAAGCATTCAAATTCTAGAAATATTTCTGAAATCATTGAAATATTGTGCAATTTTTTTAAATCTTTAGAAATTCAGACTGGCGACTTGGCTGAAAAACCGGGATTTTGTTATTATTTAATAATAATATACTCAAATTTTTCTCTGGTTGAAAATTTAACTACTTTGTTAAAAATCAATTTTTTAAACTAAAATTCAACTATTTTAGTAGAAAATTTAATCATTCTTATGAAAATCCATTTTTCGCTGTTAAGAATTAGAATTCTAAGAGAAAATTTAACTATTATATTTTTGGTTGAAAGTATATCTTTTTTGTAAGAAAATTCAACTATTTGAATGAAAATTGAAATTTTTTATTTAGAAATTAAACTATTTGCTTGAAAATGTATGTACTATGTGAATAATTCGCCTTTTTTGTAGAAAATTAATCTTTATGGTTGAAAATTCATCTTTTTGACATAAAATTCAACTATTCCAGATGAAAATTAATTGCTTTAACTGAAAATTTGAATGTCCATGTCAACTTGTTTTTTATTTTGATGAAAATGTTTTTTTGCCGAAAATTGAATTTATTGAAAATATGTTTCTTTTTTTGTTGAAAATTATTTTGTTTTTTAATTGAAAATTGTACCATTTAGTCCAGTTGAATATTCCATAATTTTATATAAAAATTGATCTGTTTCGTTGATATTTTAATTTTTATACTAAAAATTTAATTATTCCGTTTTTGGTTAAAAAATTATATTTTTTAGTTAAAAATTCGTCTTTCTGGGTATAAATTAATCTTCTTGGTTGAAAATTAATCTGTTTGATCAAAAATTCAATTAATCCAGTTTAAAAGATTCAGAATTTCAATTAAAAATTCCTCTCACTGGTTTAAAATTCAACTATTCCAGTTTAGAATGTACAATTTTAGTTGGAAATGCATCCCTTTGTTTGAAATTGTAACTATTTTTTTTTAAATTAGTTTTTGTTATGAAAGTAATTTTTTTTAACTGAAAATTTAACTTTTTCCAATCGAATATTCAATATTTTTAGTTGAAAATTCATCTGTTTGGCTGAACATTAATTTTTTTTAACTTAAAATTTAATTATTTTGTTAATTTCAAATGACTGTTGGTATTTAATCTGTGTTCGAATTGAAGGATACAAGATTTTTATCGAAATGGAAAGAAGGAAATTTAGGTTTTAAATATTTTATGAATTTGAGGGCGTTTAATTTTTAATTCTTATAATTTTTCTTGAGTTGGAAATAAGCAAATTTTTGTTTTCAAATTTTTTATTGGAAGAGGCCCTTGTTTATTTTTTTTTTTCATTTTTATTGAGTTGGAAGGGATGAAATTGAAGTTTTTTTCTGGATTGGAATAGACCATTTTTTACTTTTGACCATTTTATTGTATTTAATGGAAGAATTTTATCTTAATTTTTTTTTCTGAATTGGAAAAAGAAAATTATTTTTTTTAAGATTTTCAGAGTTGCAAAGGACAATATTTTAGTTATATATTTTTGTTCGGAATTGAAAGTTGCCATTTTTTATTTTTATCGAGTTCGAAAGAAAAAAATTGTATTCTCAATATTTTATGAATTGGACGAAGGCTAATTTCTTTTTCGTAATATTTTTATTGAGTTGCAAGTGAGGATATTATAATTTTTTTACTGAATTTGAAGAGGATCATTTTTATTTTAAAAATCTCTATTGAGTTGGTAGAGAAAAAATGGTGATTTTCAATTTTTTTCTGAATTGGAAGCGGGTCACATTTTTTTTATTAAATTTGAAACGAAGAAAATTTAGTTTCGATTTTATTTTTAAATTAACCGAAGGAATTTCTTTAAATATTTTCATTGAGCGGGAGAGGGGGCAATTTTGTTTTTAATTATTTTATGAATTGGAAGAAGGATAGTTTTTTATTTTTAACATTTTCATTAGGTAGCAAAGGAATAATTTTTTATCTGAATGGGAAAAGGAAAATTATTTGTTTTTAAGATTTTCAGAGTTGAAACGAACAACATTTTAGTTATTTATTTTTGTTCGGAATTCGAAGCTGCTATTTTTTATTTTTATCATTTTTATCGAGTTGGAAAGAAAAAAATTTTTTTTTCAATATTTTATGAATTGGAAAAAGGCTAATTTCTTATTCTTAATATTCTCATTGAGTTGCAAGTGAGGTTATTATAATTTTTTTTACTGAATTGGAAGAGAGTAATTTTTATTTTAAAAGTCTCTATTGAGTTGGTAGGGAAATAATGTTGATTTTCACTTTTTTTCTGAATCGGAAGCGGGTCATATTTTTTTACATTTTAGTGACTTTGAAGGAAAGAAATTTTTGTTTTATTTTTTTCTGAATTGGAAAGGGAACAATTTTTAATTTTTTAAATTAGAAATATCACTTCTTTGGTTTTAAACATTTTTATTGAGTTGAAGACGGGCAAATTTGGTATTTTTAACATTTTTTTGATTAAATTTGAAACGAGGAAAATTTAGATTTTTATGGAGTTAGAAGGGTGAATATTTTGATTTTCAATTTTTTCTGAATTGGAAGAGGGACATTTTTTTGTTCTAAGATTTTTATTGAGTTGGAAGGGACGACATTTTGGTTATTTATTTTTGTTCTGAATCGGAAGAGGCCATTTTTTACCACGATTAGCGAGTTGAAAATAAGGAAAATTTGGTATTTTAACATTTTTGTTGAATTTGAAACGGGAAAAATTTAGTTTCCACATTTTTTTTTTTTAATTGGCTGAGGGCATTTTTTTGAAAATTTGTATCAAGTTGGAGAGGTGAAAATGTTGTTTTTCAATATTTTATTAATTGGAAGAAGGCTAGTTTTTTATTTGAAACATTCTGATTTAGTTGGAGGGAAGGACATTTTATTTATTAATATTCTTCTGAAATGGACAAGAGTAATTTCCTATTTTTAAAAGTATCGAGTTGAGAGGGAAGAAATTTATATTTTTTAATTGTTCTGAATTGGAATGAAATTTTTTGTTTTTAAGGTTTTTAGCGTTTTGGAAGGAAGGAAATTTTTGCTTTAATTTTTTCTGCATGGGAAAGATAATGGTATATTTTTAAAATTGAAAAGGCTCTTTTTTTATTTTGAGCATTTGTGTTGAATTGCAACAGAGGAAATTTAAACTAATTGTTTTTCTGAATCGGAAAAGGTCAATTTTATATTTTTAACATTCACATAAAAGGTGGGAAATTTTAATTTTTAATTTTTTACTGCATTATTTTGAATCTAGATGATTGAAAATGGTTTACATTTTTCAATCTCAATAACCGTAAAAAATGTTTGCTGACAAGAAGAAGACTGGAAATTTTTGAAGCGTTATAAAATTTATTTTGAAATTATTTTCTCTAGGTTCATAAAAATTTCTAATTATCTTTTGAAGACTTTAACATTGATTTAAACCTTCGAAATCTTTATATTTTTATATTTTCCAAAATATCTGAAATCTTCTGAAATTTTTTGGGAATACTTTATTTTTAAGGACGAAATGTGGCAGAAAAAGTGTCAGAAGATCTTCCAGTTTTGCCACACGACAATTACAGCATTAATGAAAGCAGAACTCGCCGAATTGCCCCTGAGACTCTTTCTCCAAGGAGCAATCGCGATAGGAGAAATTCGTTTCGACAACTTTGAAATGGTGGCCTACGAATTTATGAGTCAGGCTTTTTCGATTTATGAGGACGAAATTAGCGACTCGAAGGCTCAATTAGCAGCTATTACTTTGATAATTGCCACCTTCGAACAGATGAGTTGCTTCGGGGAGGAAAATGCAGAACCTGTGAGAAATCAGTGCGCTCTTTATGCAAGCAAACTTTTGAGGAAACCTGACCAATGTCGAGGAGTCGCTACCTGTTCTCATATATTCTGGTCGGGTAAATCCTTGGCAACTGGTGGAAAAGAGGTAAATATTAATTATTAATTGATAAAGTAATTCCGACAATTATTCGCAATTTAATTAAAAACTCGGAAAGATACGTCTGATAGCAGTAAAATTGAAGTTTTTATTATTTCAATCATGTTTTTCAATTTAGAAAAGTGATCTCTACTTTATCCAGAGTCGCAGATTTTTCAGATTATCTTAGTTTACTAATTTTCAGAGCATTTAAGAGAATTAAAAGCATTTATTGTTTAAAAAATTGTAATATTATACTTACTACATATATTTTTATAAAAACATTCTGTTAAAACATTTTTTTTAAAATTCATCGTTTTTGGTTGAATTGAACTATTTTTCGTTTAAAATTAAAATTCTTTTTAATTTTAATAGCAAATATTACGTTTTTCGTTGAGAATGCATATTTTTCATCAAAAATTCAACTATTCAGTTGGAAGTGGAACTACTTTGTTAAAAATTCATTTATTTGCTTGATTATTCATCATTGTAGTTGACAAACTTTTTTTTTTGTTCAAAATTTAATTCTTTTTTTGAAAATTATTTTTGCTAGTTGAAAATTAATTGTTTTAATTGAAAATTTAACTCATATATCTTTGATCCGAAGTTTATTTTCTTGCGTTGAAAATTCAAATATTTGTTTCAAAATTCCTGTATTTTATTGAAAATTCTAATTCATGGTAGATTATTTAAGCTAACTAATATATATTTAAGGTGACTATTTTCTCTTTTTGGTTAAAAAAGTGCTTCTATTTTGGTAGAAAATTCATCTTGTTGGTTGAAAATTGATCTTTTTTTTTGAAAATTAGTTTTTTTCCTTATTTAGAATTAATTTTTTTAACTGAAAATGTAACTGTTTCACTTTATGTCGAAAATTTATCTTTTTTCATAGAAATTTAATTTTCTTCGTTTAAAATAATACTGCTTCGTTGAAAAATCTACTTTGATTTATTGAATATTAAATTTTTTTACTGAAAATGAAATTACTCTATCTTTATTTGAAACTTTATCTGTTTTCGGTGAAAATTGAACTACTTGTTAAAAATCCGTCTTTTTGGTAGAATTGTCCTCTCGTTAGTTGAAATATCATCTTTTTGGTTGAAAATTAAGTTCTGCAGTTAAAAATTGAATTATTTTGTTGAAAAATAGTTTCTTATTTTTTATTGAACATCAATTTTACTAACTGAACATTTAAGTATCTTATTTTTATAGAAAATTTATATTCTTAATAGAAAATTCATGTATTTGGGTAAAAATTAAATTTTTTAGTGCAATTTTATCATTTTAGCTGAAAATTCATTTTAAGTATTCCACTTTTTGAGGAAAATTGAAATTACTTTTTTTGTCGAATTCAACTATTTTTTATATAAAATTAAAAACATTTTTGTTTGAAAATTCAGCTGTTTAGTTGTAAGTGGAACTCCTTTGTTAAAAATTTATTTATTTTGTTTGATTATTCATCATTTTAGTAGACAACACTTTTTTTCAAAATTTAGTTTTTTTTTTTAATTATGTTTTCTACTTGAAAATTATTTATTTTAAGTGAAAGTTTAACTCTTACATGTTTGTTTCAAAATTGATCTTTTTGTTTAAAAATGAGTTTTTCCTCATTTAGAATTAATTTTTTGAACCGAAAATGTAACTTCATCTTTTTGGTTAAAAATTAATTTCTTTGGTTAAAAATTGAGCTATTTTTTAAAAAATTGGTTTCTTTTTTGTTTTTTATTCCATTTTTTGTGTGGAAATTCATTTTTTGTGGTTAACAATACCACTATTTGTTAAAAAAATAATATTTTTCTTTGATAATTCATCACTGTGGTTAAAAATTAATTTCTTCAGCTGAAAATTCGTTTGTTATAAGTTGAAAATTAATTTTTTTAACTAAAGATGTAAATATTCCATTTTCACTTGAAAATTTATTTATTTAGTTAAAAATTAATTCATTTTGCTGAAAACTCATTTTCTTTTGCTTAAAATTGACTCTTCTAACTGCAAATTGAACTTTTCGTAGAAAATTCATTTTTTGTTTTGTTTTAACTGAAATTTCAATTTTTCTAAGCTTGGTTAAAACAGTTTTTTTTATGTAAGAAAACTATTTTGTTGAGAATTAGTTGTTTTTTTTTAATATTTATGTTTCTAAAATTTTAACTGTTGTAATTTTTGTTTGAAAATTGATCTTTTTTAGATCAAAATTTATGTACTTTTTTGATAATCAATTTTTTAAACTAAAAATTTAACTATTTTTCTGAAAATTCGTTTTTTTTTTTCTTAAAAATTAGGCTTACATCAGTAATATTAACTATTATATTTTTGGAAATAGTTGAAACTTCATCTATTTTGTTGAGGATTGATATTTTTTATTTAGATGTTAAACTAGTTGTTCGAAAACTTATGCAATTTGTGAAAAATTTTGCCTTTTTTGTAGAAAATTAATCTTATTGGTTGAAAATTCACGTATTTTGTTGAAAAAAATCATTTTTTTTCTGATTAAATTTTTTTTTTTAATATTAATAATCGTCTGGTTTAAAAATTCTTCTTTTCAGTTGTAAATTGAAGTATTCCAGTTAAATATTTATCATTTTAGTTAAAAATGTATCTTTTAGGTTGAAAATAAAATTATTTGCTTGGAAATTAAAAACTATTTTGTTAAAAATTAATTCTTTCTTTGGTTGAAGGTTCATCGATTTATGAAAAATCCATTTCTTTTTGTTAAAAAATGATTTTTTTTAGTTAAAAATTCACCTCTTTGATTAAACATTAATTTTTCGACTAAAAATTTAATTATTCAATTTTTTGTTGAAAAATTATCTTTTTGAGTCGAAAATTCGTCGCTTTTGGTAGAAATTAATCTTCTTGTTAAAAAGTTAATTTTTGTTTGTTAGAAATTCAATTTTTCTAGTTGAATTATCATCATTTTAGTTGAAAATTCATCTTCCTGGTGTAAAATTGAACTATTCCAGTTAAATATTTACAATTTTATTTGAAAATTCATCACTTTGTTGGAAAATGTAATAATTTTTTAAAGAAATTTTTGTGTGTGAAAGTAATTTTTTTAATTGAAAATTTAACTTATTCTAATTGAATATTGAATAGTTTTAATTGAAAATTCATCTGTTTGGTAGAACATTAATTTTCTTGACATAAGATTTAATTATTTAAGTTTTGTTTGAAAATCTATCTTTTTTAGTAAATATTAATTTTTGTTTGTTTGAACATTCAACTATTTCAGTTGAAGATGCATTAATTTGTCAAACTAAAAATGTTACTATTCCATTTTCGGTTGAAAATTATTTCTCTTTTTAGTTCCAAATTCAACTTTTGATAAAAAAAGGTGTCTTCTTTAATTAAAAATTCAACTATTTTTTAAAAGTTCATGTATTTTGTTGAAAAATTGTATTTTTTGGTGGAATATTAATCTTTTTATTTGAAAATTAATCTTCTTCTTTAAGAATTTAAAAAAATTAAAAATTCATCTTTATGGTTGAACATTCAATTATTGAATTTTCAACCAAAAAGTGTTCCAGTTGAATATTCACAATTTTAGTTGAAAATTCATCTTTTTGGTTTAAAATTCAACTATTCCATTTGAAGATTCATAACTTTATTTAAAAATTCATCACTTTGGCTGAAAATTGAATTATTTTGTTAAAAATCTCCTTTTTCTAGTGAAAATTATTTTTTTTAACTGAAAGTTTATTTTTTTTTAAAAAACTGACATGTTTAGTGGAAAATTTATGTATTTGTTTCAAAATTTATTTAGCTTGCAATTTTTGCTATTTTGTGTTAAAGGATGTTTAGAATTAATATCATGAAATAAAATAAGTGTTTACATTTTGCGGAAAATGATAATATGTTACTTTCAGCTGACCGGGGAAATTGAAAAAATTGACCGGGAATTGTACATTTTCCGCTGAATCGCCAGCCCGTTTTTCATCACAGATGCATTAAAAATTCCACTTTTTTCAGATGCAAGATGGAAATAAAGTATTAGATTGTTTGAAGAAAGGTATACGAATAGCGAGCCAGTGTATGGACATTTCTGTCCAAGTTCAACTCTATGTCGAGCTGCTGAACCATTATATTTATTTTTACGAGAAGGGAAATACAGCCGTAAGTATTTTCAGATCTTACAGCACAAAGGGTTCATCACTCTTGAAATCTGGTGTAAAATTCTTCCTGAAATATTTTGAAATCTTCAAAAGCTTTTGAAATATTTGAAATATTTTGAAATGCCAAAACTTGTAGTTTCTAGTAGAATTATTTTTGTTATTTTCTGTTTTTTTTTTTTTTATAATTCTAATTGTAGAAAATTGCAAAATTAATTATATTAAGAACAAGTTTTTGCGAAATTTGAATTTTATTTTACTTTATTGTTAAAATACATTTCCACTAGGGAATCTATCAAAGTATTTGTAAAATAATTGAAGCCTTTGTGAACTCTTTGGATTTTTTTTTAATTTGTGCGAATTTTTGTTAAATCTTTCAATATTTCTGAAATCCTTTGAAATCTTTCTAAAATATTTGGAAATCTTTCTGAACCTCTTTGAAATATTTCTGAGATTATTTCAATCTTTGCGAAATCTTTGAAATGTTTTGAAATTTATTGGAATTTTGGTTAAATCTTTTGGAATCATTGAAATATTTTTGAAATTAATTATCTATAATTTTCTTTCAAAACTTTAAAATATTTTGAAATATTTGTAAAACTATTGAAATCTGAAATCTGTACGAAATCATCCAAATATTTCTAAAATATCGGCGAAGTTTTCTGAAATCCTTGAAATGTTTTGAAATCTTTTGGAATATTTTTGAAAACTTTGAAAACTTTTCAATTGTTTGTCGAATCATTGAAATATTTTGAAATATTTGCAAATTCTTTTACAATTTTTGTCAACTCTTTTGAAATTTTTTCGATTTTCTTTGAAATCTTTAAAAACTGCTGGAATTATTCGAAATCTTTGTAAGATTTTAAATTTATAAAATCTAAAATCTGCATTTTGTGACGTATTTGAAATCTTTCCTAAATTTTCCTCAAATCTTAACCATTTTTGTCGAATCTTAAAATTGTTTGAAATGCAAAAACTTGCAGTGTTTAATAGAATAATTTGTTTAATTTTATATTACATTAAAAAAACGTTATACTTGTAGGAAATTGCCAAATTAATTCCACTAAAACAGGGAATCTTTAGAAATATTTATAAAATCATTTAAACCTTTGTAAAATCTTTTTAAAAATTCTAAATCTTCTAAAATTATGTTAAATGAATCTTGACAAAAAATTTTTGATTCTTTGTAAAATTGTTTGAAATATTTGTAAATTTCTTTCAAATCTTTTAAAATCTTTCTAAAATCATTTAAATATTTAAGAAATAATCAAAATATTTCTGAAATATTTGCGACATCTTCTGAAATGTTTTGAAAAGTTCGGGAAATCTTTTAGAATCTTTGTGAAATCTTTGAAATCGTCGGAAATATTTTGAAAATCATTCAAATCTTTTGATATTTTTGTGTAATATTTGCGAATTTCTTTGAATTTTTTTAATATTTGGAAATCTTTGTGATTTTTCGAAATCTTTTGGAATCATTGAAATCCTTGAAATGATAAAAAATTTTAGTGAATTTCTTACAGTCTGTACAAATTCTAACAAAATTTTTGGTGTTTAGTAAAATTATTTGAGTAATTTTCGACGATTTTTAACTTTTTTTTAGTAACACAGAAAATTACAAAAATAATTCTTCTAAAAATTACTACAAGTTTTTGCTAATATTCGAGCGTTTTTGAAAGATTCTCCCAGTAATTAGAAAATTTTAAAAACTATTACAAATGAAATATTATTGCACTTTATTATATTTTATTGTGTTTTTTTATCTCTTAAAATCTTTGTGAAATCCTGGTGAAGTAATTTAAATCTTTGAAGTCTTCTGTGGAATCATCGAAAACTTTGTCAAGTCTTTAAAATTGTTGCGAAAGCTTTTAAAATCTCGTGAAATTTTGGTGAATTATTTTGAAGTTTCTGTGAATTTTTCAGAAATTTTTTGTAATCTTTGCGAAATAATTGAAATATTTTAAGTCTTCTGTGGAATCATCGAAACCTCTGTAAAATCTTTAAAAATTTTCCGAAAGCTTATAAAATTTCTTGAAATTTTGGTGATATATTTGGAAATTTGAGTGAATTCTTTTGAAATTATCTGAAATTTTATGTAATCTTTGCGAAATAATTGAAAACTTGAAGTCTTCTGAAATATTTTTCAATTTTCTAAAATCTCGTGAAATCATTGTGAAATATTTTGAAATTTTTGTGAATTATTTTCAAATGATCTGAAATCTTTTGTAATCTTTGCAAAAGCATTTAAATGTTTGAAGTCTTTTGTGATATCTCCAAAACATTTCTAAGATCTTTGTAAAATTATTTAAATCTTTGAAGTCTGAGGTGTATAATTTGTTAAATCTTTGAAATTTTTGTGAAGAATTTGGTAATTATGTTAAAATCGTTGAAGTCTTTTGTAAAATCTTTGTAATCTGTGTAAAATCTTTTATATTTTTCAAAATCTTTGAAATTTTTGAAACTATTTGTAAAAGATTTGAGAGTTTGGTGAAATAATTTCAAATTCTCAAACTCTTAATGAAATAATTGAAATCTTATTAAGTCTTTTGTGGAATCTTTGAAATTTCTATAAAATTACAATAATGTATTACAATGTGAAAGTTTTTATATTTTGTAAATATTTGTAAAAATTTTCAAAAGTGTTCGAATTCTAGAAATAATGATCATTTCTAATACAATTATTTTTATGATTTTCTACCATTGTTATCGTTTTTTAGATACAATAGAAAAGTACAAAAAAAATCTTAGTAAAAACTAAAAAACTTTCTAGAATCACACTTTTATACAATTTCAGAAGTAATTACAAATGTTTACAAACAAATTCAATTTTCATATTATGGCACTTTATTTTATTTGATTGTGTTTTCTTATTTCTTAAAACATCTGTGAAATAATTTAAATTTTTGAAGTCTTTTGTCGAATCATCGAAATATTTGTCAAATCTTTAAGACTTTTTTTAAGCTTTCAAAGTCTCGTGAAATCTTAGTGAAACATTTCGAAACTTCCGTAACTTCTGTGAATTCTTTTAAAAATGATCTGAAATTTTTGGTAATCTTTGCGAAATAATTGAAATCTTTGCAGTCTTGTATGAAATCTTTGACATTTTTGAAAAATCTTTTAAAGTGCGAAATTACAATAAAGTATAACAATTCGAGTTACAATTATTTATAAATATTTGTAATTATTTTTAAAAAATGTCAAAAGTTCCTGAAATCTAGCAAAAACTTGTAGTTTTCAATACAATTAATTTGGTAATTTCATACCATTGTTAAAGTTTAAAAAAATGGAAAAATACAAAATAATCCTAATAGAAACTACAAGTTTTTTCTAGAATTCGGACACTATGGTACCTATGGTATTAGAGTACTATATATTTATATCATTAACTCATATTTCTACCAGGGCTTCTTAAAATATTTGTGAAGTCATTGAAATATTTCTGTAATTTTTGTGAAATCTTTTGAAATCCTAAAAAATGTTGTCGAATCTTTTGAAATTCCTATGAAATATTTTTTAAATCATTGAAATTTTTGACGTCTTATGCAAAATCATTGAAATCTTTGAAACTTTTGTGAAATATTTTTTAATTTTCTGAAATCTTTTAAGTCTCTTGTGAAATCTGTTGAGTGGATCTTATGTTTTTATTAAATTAACGATAAATAATTTAAAATTTTTAACCAAGAAGAATAATTTTATACCAAAAAAAGATGAATGTTGAAGAAAATATTTAAATCTTCAACCAACTATTTGAATTTTCAAACAAGAAGCTTAATTTTCTACTAAAAAGCCAAATTTAAAACTATTGAAGATAAATTTTTAACCAAAAATGGCATGATTAAATTTTGAGTTTTATAAACAAAGTAATTTTAAAAAAAGAAAAAATTTAAACCAAAATAAACTATTAAAACCCCGAATTATGCAACAAAATTACATCAGGAGGTTTGAAAAGTA
This sequence comes from Belonocnema kinseyi, assembly GCF_010883055.1. NCBI lineage: Eukaryota > Metazoa > Arthropoda > Insecta > Hymenoptera > Cynipidae > Belonocnema > Belonocnema kinseyi. The sequence continues at coordinate 7,135,473 of NC_046666.1, read as the reverse complement.
TTATGTTCCTTAAAAAACTTTTTTTTTCAACAAATACTCAAGAAAATCGGTTTGTGAAAAACACTTGCAAAAAAGATTCACAATAAGAGAAATATGTTTTCAAATAATGCAACCAAAAATAGAAAGATTAAATTTTCAGTTTTATAAAAAAAGTAATTTACCTCCAAAAATATCAATTTTCAACAAAATACAAAAACTTTAAATTAAAACAGATAAGTTGTCAGCAAAAAACGAAGTGTACAAAAAATTTTTATCTTTGAAACCAAAGAAATATATTTTCTATAAAAAAAGTCAAATTTTCAAAGAAATACATAAACTTTCAACTAAATAGTTGAATTTTCAAATAAATGGTTGACTTTAAAATCAAAGAAATGGATTTTCAACCAAAAAGATAAATTTTTGGGCAACAAGATTAATTTCCTACATAAAAAGTAGAATTTTAAATAAAAATAGATGAATTTTCAAATTAGTATAGTTCCATTTTCAACTAGAAAACATAAATTACGAACAAAAATGGAATATTTAAATTTTCGCGTTAAAAAAATTAATTTTGAAAAAAAAACGATGAACTTTCAACGAAACAATTAAATCTTCAATCAAATAGTTAAATTTTTAAACAAGTACATTAATTTTCTACTAAAAAGTCAAATTTAAAACTAAAAAGTATAAATTTTAACAAAAAATGGAATGATTATATTTTTAGTTAGATAAACAAAGTAATTTCACATTCTACAGAACGAATTTTTAACAAAATAGTCATATAATCAAATAAGTGAATTTTCAAGTTAAAATGATAAACTTTCAAAGATAAGTTGAATAGTTAAATTCTGAGTTGCGAATATAATAATCAACCATTAAAAACGATTTTTTTAATCAAATTTTCAACAAAGGAAATATTTTTTCCACCAAAAGGATGCATTTTTAAACAAGAAGAATAATTTTTTACAAAAAAAAATGAATTTTTAATAAAATACAAGGTTTTTAAACAAAAAAAAGATACATTTTGAAGCAAAACAAAAAGGGAATTTTCAAAGAAATAGTTAACTTTAAAATCAAAGAAATAAATTTTCAACCAAAAAGTTGCTTTTTCAAACAAGAATAATAATTTTTTTACAAAAAAAAAGAATTTTTAATAAAAATACGAATTTTCAAGAAAATATTTAAATCTTCAACCAAATAGTTGAATTTTCAAATTTGAAGATTAATTTTCTACTAAAAAGCCAAATTTAAAACCAATGAAGATAAATTTTTAACCAAGAATGGCATGATTAAATTTTCATTTTTATGAACAAAGTGATTTTCAACACAAAAATTTTTTTAAATAAAGTAGCTAAATAATCAAATTATTATTTTTTAACTAAAAAAGATCAACTTTCAACCAACAGTGGAATAGTTAATTAAAAAAGGTAAATTTTCAAGCAAAAAACGAAGTTTCCAAAAAATAGTTATCTTTAAAATCATAGAAATAATTTTTTATCAAAAAAGTCAAATTTTCAATAAATTACATAAACTGTAAACAAAATAGTTGAATCGTTAAATAAAGAAGATAAATTTTGAATACAAAATGGAATAATTATCTAAATTTCAGTTTAAATAATTAATTTTGAATAAGATAAATACGTAATTTTAATAAAATAGACCCTGCTTAAAAAAAACGAGAATCCAACGACCAAATTTGGACTACAACGAATAAACCAAAACAGAAAAACAAAAAAATCCTATTGTAATCGGAAAAATTTTAAAAAAGACATTTTAAATAGATAAAAATTAATTTTCGGGAAAAAAATAAAAAGAGGAAAGAAAAAAAAAAGTATGATTATTGGACGTTAAATGGGACTTTTAATTTGGATTTTAATCTAATTTAAATTTCTTAAATTTTAATAAAATAATTAAATTTTCCACCAAATTTTATTGTTTAATATAGTAGTTCAACTTTTAATCAATTAGGTGACTTTTCAAATAAAAAATTTAATTTTTCATCAAAAAATGGAAAAGCAACAAATTTTCAAGAAAATAGTTAATTTTTCAACCAAAGAGAATAATTATCAACATCAAAATTAATTTTTAAGAAAGTAGTTCGTCTTCCAACCGAATAGTTGCATTTTCTGTCACCAAAAAATGAACTTTCAAACAATAAGATTAATTTTTTACCAAAGAATTCAATTTTTTAATAATGTGCATGAATTTTTAGCAGAAAAAAGTTAATTTTCAACCAAATAGTTGAATTCTTAACAACAGGAAATTAATTTTATACAAAATTGTTAATTTTTTTACAAAGTTGGTTAATTTTTAACTAGATAATTAAATTTTCCCCAAGAAAGACGAATTTTAAACAAAATAGTTCAATTTTTAAACAGGAAATAAATGTTTAATAAAGTAGCTCAAGTTTCAACAAATTAGTTGAATTTTCAAATAAAAAATTAAATTTTTTATCCAAAAATGGAAAGGTTATAAATTTTTAAGAAAATGGTTAATTTTTCAACTAAAGAGAAGAATCTTCAACATAAAATTGAATTTTCAACGAAGTAATGCAAATTTCAACCAGGTGGTTGCATTTTTAAACAAAAAATATGAATTGTCAAAGAAAAATGTAATAGTTGATATTTCAACCTAAAAATATTGTAATTTATAATTAAAAACCGTTGACGCACACAAAAATAAGAGGTATTTTCAAGTCAAAAATAGTGGAATCCAATAAAAAAAAACAGATTTTCAAGCAAATTGTTTGAATTTTCAACTATGAAGGTTTGTCAGTCAAGGAAGTTTTTCCAATACAATTATTTTGATTATTTTCTACTATTTTTAAAGTTTAAAAAAATTGAAAAAAAAACAAAATAATCCTAATAGAACTACCAATTTTTTCTAGCATTCGAAGTCTTTGAATTCTTTCTGTAATTGTTGTGAAATCTTTTGAAATCTTTTGAAATCATTTGAAATCCTTTGAAATCCTCAGAAATGTTGTCGAATCTTTTGGAATCCCTGTGAAATATTTTTTCAATCGTTGAAATTTTTGATGACTTCTAAAATCATTGAAATCTTTTTGAGATCTTTGAAACTTTTGTGAAATCTTTTGAAATCGTCTGAAACCTTTCAAGTCTCTTGTGAAGTCTATTGAGTGGACCTTATGTTTTTATTGAATTAACTAAAAATAATTAACACTATTCTTTATATTTGAAGGTAACCGTCCAAATTCTGAATCAAGTTATCGCCAAAATCAGAGAAGAACTTCCGAATTTAGAAGTGAGCGAAGAAACCGAACAGATTCAAAAGCATTTGGCAAATACGCTAGAACACTTGCGAAATAGGATGGAGTCGCCAGAATCCGAAGGATTGTCGTACGACGGTCTTGTTCTTTAATTTGTGAACTTATAATTCGCGACTTGTAATTTTGTATATATTTCTTGTTCACAAAAATTGGTCCTTTTGTCGCTTCCACAGCGCTTCGGCAATTTGGGAAAGATTTTGTGATAGTTTTGACTGAGATAGGAGAAATGAAAAATGAAGTGTCTTTGATTTAAAACCGCAACGTCCGAGGTTGTTAAATTTTTATAGAAGATGTCGATTGTCTTCAGAATTATTTTCTTGTTAACCATTGAATGGAATTCGATCTTGCGGTTTTCAAATCGAATTAATCAATTTTTAAGAGGCTTCGATGAGGTCAATATCAGTGTTGCTATGTCGTCGTGATTTTTCTACTGTTTTCATTATCCTCCGTTTATATTTTTATGTATCAAAAATATTGAGCAGAGCCGATTTTTTGGAAATGAAAAGTAGATCGTTTGTAATGTTTTAAGTGCGATTGGTATAAATATGTATGATACATAGGCACTTTATGTATATTAGGTTTAATACGATTAAAGTAATATTATAACGCTATTGATTTTATTGAATTACAGATTCAGTGATCATTAATTTACTTCATTTGGAAATTAAATGAAAAAATAGGAATAATAAGTTTTTAAATTCCGCGCCAAAATTTAGGACTCGAAAATTCAAATTGGATCAATGAAATTTTTTATAGAAATTTATAATTAAAGTTGATATTTTATTCCTGAGAGAAAGCAGATGTGAAACTCATTTTGTTTCTTATCAGTTTTCAAGTATAATTTTATTTTATACGGGAATAGTTCAATTTCAAACTAGTGGGGATAAATTTTGAAACAAAAATGAAATAGTAAAATTTGCGCCGAAAGAACGAAGAATTAAAAAAAAAACAATTTTGTAGTGAAAAGATGAATTTTCAAACAAATAATTTAAAAAAAAATGGATCTTCAATAGCATTGTTAAATTTGAAACAAAATAAATGATTTTTCAACCAATAAACAGCTAATTTTCAACGAAATAGTAAAATTTTCAAATAAGAAGATTATTTTTTATATTAAAAAGCCAAATTAAAAACTAAAGAAGATACATATTTGCTAACTAACCCATTTTTAAACCAACACAAACTTTTAAAAAACCAAATTATGCAACAAAATTACACCAGGAAGTTTGAAAAGTATTATTTTGAACTAAAAATGAAATAGTAAAATTTGCAACGAAAGAACAACGAATTTAAAAAAAATCAATTTTGAATTGAAAAGATGAATTTTCAAATAAATAATTAAAAAAAAAGGATTTTTAATAAAATAGTTCAAATTTAAACTAAATGAATTAATTTTCAACAAATAAAACTAATTTTCAACCACAGAAATTAATTTTAGACTGAGAAGAAAAAATTTTTTAAAGTATACAAGAACTTTAAACAAAAAAAGATAAATTTTGAAATAAAAATGGAATAGTAAAATTTGCGCCGAAAGAACGAAGAATTAAAAAAAAACAATTTTGTAGTGAAAAGATGAATTTTCAAACAAATAATTTTCAAAAAAAAATGGATCTTCAGTAGCATTGTTAAATTTGAAACAAAATAAATGATTTTTCAACCAATAAACAGCTAATTTTCAACGAAATAGTAAAATTTTCAAACAAGAAGATTATTTTTTCTATTAAAAAGCCAAATTAAAAACTAAAGAAGATACATATTTGCTAACTAACCCATTTTTAAACCAACACAAACTTTTAAAAAACCAAATTATGCAACAAAATTACACCAGGAAGTTTGAAAAGTATTATTTTGAACTAAAAATGAAATAGTAAAATTTGCAACGAAAGAACAACGAATTAAAAAAAAAATCAATTTTGAATTGAAAAGATGAATTTTCAAATAAATAATTTAAAAAAAGGATTTTTAATAAAATAGTTCAATTTTAAACTAAATGAATTAATTTTCAACAAATAAAACTAATTTTCAACCGCAGAAATTAATTTTAGACTGAGAAGAAAAAATTTTTTAAAGTATACAAGAACTTTAAACAAAAAAAGATAAATTTTGAAATAAAAATGGAATAGTAAAATTTGCGCCGAAAGAACGAAGAATTGAAAAAAAAAAAAACAATTTTGTAGTGAAAAGATGAATTTTCAAAAAAAAAAATGGATGTTCCATTGCATTGTTAAATTTGAAACAAAATAAATGATTTTTCAACCAATAAACCTAATTTTCAGCCAAAGAAATTAATTTTAGACTGAAAAGAAATTTTTTTTTAATCTATACAAGAACTTTAAACAACAAATAATAAATTTTGAAGCAAAAAATTGAATTAAAAAATAGTTAACTTTAAAATGAATTTTTTACAGAAAACATAATATTTGCAGCAAGAATATTAATTTGCTACTTACAAGGTCGAATTTAAAATAGAAATGCATGAATTTAAAACTAAATAGTTGAATTTTTAACTGAAAAAAGATAAGTTTTATATTTAAAAAATTAAATGTTAATTTTAAAATGTCATTTTTTGAAAATAAAAAGCTAATTTTCAACGAAATAGTAAAATTTTCAAACAAGAAGATTATTTTTTCTATTAAAAAGCCAAATTAAAAACTATAGAAGATACATATTTGCTAACTAACCCATTTTTAAACCAACACAAACTTTTAAAAAACCAAATTATGCAACAAAATTACACCAGGAAGTTTGAAAAGTATTATTTTGAACTAAAAATGAAATAGTAAAATTTGAAACGAAAGAACAACGAATTTAAAAAAAAATCAATTTTGAATTGAAAAGATGAATTTTCAAATAAATAATTTAAAAAAAAAAAGATTTTTAATAAAATAGTTCCATTTTAAACTAAATGAATTAATTTTTAACAAAAAAAACTAATTTTCAACCGCAGAAATTAATTTTAGACTGAGAAGAAAAAAATTTTTAAAGTATACAAGAACTTTAAACAAAAAAAGATAAATTTTGAAATAAAAAATTGAAATTAAAAAATATATATAACTTTAAAATTAATTTCAAGCCAAAAACATGAATTTTTAAACAAGAAGATTAATTTGCTACTTACAGTGTCGAATTTAAAATAGAAATACTTGAATTTGCAGCTAAATGCTCGAATTTTTAACTAAAAAAGGTCAATTTTACATTTAAAAAATTAATTTTTAATTTAAAAATTTCATGTTTTAAAAGAAAACAAAGAATTTTAAACAAAGAAGTACAATTTTCAACCACGAAGAATAATTTTATACCAGAAAAAGATGAATTTTCAGCAAAATATTTAAATCTTCTACCAGATAGTTGAATTTTCGAACAAGAAGATTAATTTTTTCTATTAAAAAGCCAAATTGAAAACTAAAGAAGATACATATTTAAAGTACGTTTTAAACCAGCATAAATAAAAAACCAAATTATGCAACAAAATTACATCAGGAAGTTTGAAAAGTATTATTTTTAACTAAAAATGGAATAGTAAAATTTGCAACGAAAGAACAACAAATTAAAAAAATTCAATTTCGAAGTGAAAAGATGAATTTTAAAATAAATAATTAAAAAAAAAGGATTTTTAATAAAATAGTTAAATTTTAAACTAAATATGTGAATTTCCAACCAATAAGACTAAATTTCAACTGAAAAAAATTAATTTTAGACTGAAAAGAAAATTTTTTAACAGTATACAAGCACTTTAAACAAAAAAAGATCAATTTTGAAGCAAAAAATTAATTTTAAAAAATATATATAACTTTAAAAGTAATTTTAAACCAAAAACATGAATTTTTAAACACGAAAATTAATTTTCTACCTACAATGTCGAATTTAAAATAGAAATACATGAATTTTCACCTAAATACTTGAATTTTTAACTAAAAAGATAAATTTTGTATAAAAGATAGAATCGGCATTGAAATTACAATTTGAAAAATTATAATTCAACTAAAAGTGAAATAGTCGAATTGTTAGTAAAAACAATTAAATGTTGACAACAAAAAAACACAATTTTTCAATCAAAGAAATGAATTTTCCACTGAAAAAGAAATTTTTTTAACAAACGACACAAGCTTTCATAAAAAAAGATCAATTTTGAACCAAAGAAAAGATAAATTTTCAACATAAAGTGGAATAATTAAATTTTTAGTTAAAAAAATTAATATTCTACCAAAAAAAAACTAATTTTCAACCAAAGAAATGCATTTTAAACTGAAAAGGAATTTTAATTTCCAATTAACACTATTAAATGTTGACAACAATAAAATACAATTTTTCAACCAAAGAAATGAATTTTCGACATAAAAAGAAATTTTTTTTAACAGCCAACAAAAACTTTCATCAAAATGATTAATTTTGAACCAAAGAAAAAGCAATTTTTTAAACATAAAATGGAATAGTTGAATTCTCAGTTAAAAAAATTAATTTTCAATCAAAGAAATGAATTTTAGACCGAAAAGGAATTTTTTGACAGTATGCAAGAACTTTAAACCAAAAAATATCAATTTTGAAGCAAAAAAATTGAATTAAAAAAAAATAGTTAACCCAAAATAAAAAAAATATGAATTTTCAACTAAAAACATGAATTTTTCAGCAAGAAGATTAATTTGCTACTTACAGCGTCGAATTTACAATAGAAATACATGACTTTTAAATTAAATAGTTGATTTTTGAACTAAATTTTTAACAAAAAGTGGAATTTTAAAATTCTCAGTTAAAACAATTAATTTTCAAACAAACAAAAAATATAATATTTCAAGCCAAGACATTCATTTTCGACTGAAAAAGAAATTTTTTTAGCAAAATAAAAAAACTTATATAAAAAGAAGGATTTATTTTGAAGCAAAAAAAAGCAAATTTGAAACCAAAAAAATTAAATTGTTTATTCTCAGTTTTTCAAAAAAAAAGAAAAAATCAAACGAACAAATGAATTTTCGACTGTAAAGAAAAATGTTGTAAAACAAAATACAAGAATTTTCAACAAAAAAGATAAATTTTGAAACAAAAAAAAAACTAATTTGAAAAAAATAGTCAAGTTTAAAGTAAAAAAAAATTTATTTCGACCAAAAAGATAAATTTTTAACCATGAAGATTAATTTTCTACCTACAAAGTCGAATTTAAATGAAGATTCATGTATTTTTTAATTGTTAATTGAACTTTTCATTTAAAAAATCAATTTTTAATTTAAAAAATTAATTCTTAATTTAAAAAATTCACTTTCTAAAAGAAAACGACGAATTTTCAACGAAATAGTCCAATTTTCAACTAAGAAGAATAATTTTGTACCGGAAAAAGACGATTTTTAAGCAAAATATTTGAATCTTCTACCAGATAGTTGAATTTTCAAACAAAATTAATCTTTCTATTAAAAAAAGCCAAATTTAAAACTAAAGAATCTACATATTCAAAGTATATTTTTTAACCAACATAAACTTTTAAAAACCAAAATTATGCAAATACCAAAAAAATACGAATTTTCAAGAAAATATTTGAATATTTAACTAACTAGTTGCATTTTCAAACAAGGATATTAATTTTCTACTAAAAAAGATCAACTTTCAACCAAAATTAGAATAGTTAAAAAAAGTAAATTTTCAAGCAATAAATAAATAAATTGTATAAACTTCGAATAAAATAGTTGAATTGTTAAATAAAAAAGATAAATTTTGAATACAAAATAGAAAAAGTATATAAGTTTCAATTTAAATAATTAATTTTCAATCAGAAAAAAGGTAATTTAAAAAAATAATTAAATTTTCCACCAAATTTTTTTTTTAATAAAGTAATTAAACTTTCAATCAATTAGGTGACTTTTCGAAAAACAACATTAAATTTTTTATCGTAAAATGGAAAAGCTATAGATTTTCAAGGAAATAGTTAATTTTTCAACCAAAAAGAAGAATTATGAACAACAAAATTAATTTTTAAAAAAGTAGTTTATCTTTGAACCGAATAGTTGCATTTTCTATAACCAAAAAATTAACTTTCAAACAACAAGATTAATTTTTTACCATAGAAGTCAATTTTTTAAATAAAATACATAAATTTTCAACAGAAAAAAGTTAATTTTCAACAAATTAGTTGAATTCTTAACAACAAGAAATGAATTTCATACAAAATTGTACAAATTTTTACAACTTTGGTTGATTTTTGACTAAATAGTTACATTTTCCCCAAGAAAGGCGAATTTTAAACAAAATAGTTAAATTTTCAAACAAAAAATAAATGCTTAATAAAGTAGTTGAACTTTTTAAAAATTAGTTGAATTTTCAACTAAAAAAATTAATTTTTTATCCAAAAATGGAAAAGTTATAAATTTTCAAGAAAATGGGTCATTTTTCAACCAAAGAGAAGAATCTTCAATATAAAAATAAATTTTCAACAAAGTAATTAAACTTTTAACCAGCTGGTTGCATTTTCAAACAAAAAATATAAATTTTCAAAGAAAAATGTAATAGTTCATATGTCAACCTAAAAAGATTATAAGTTATCATTAAAATCCGTTGACGCACACGAAAATAAGATGAGTTTTAAAGTAAAAAACAGAGGAATTCAATAAAAAAGAAAGATTTTCAAGCAAATTGATTGAATTTTCTTTATTATAAAGAATAGACAAGTTTTGCAATTGTACTTTTGTAACATTCTTTCGCAGAAATTAATGTTTTATTTATAAATTTAAGAACTAAGCAAGAAAAACTGAATAGTACTTAGGATATTAATTTTTTTCTTTTTAACTGAATGGCTTACACTTTTACTTTATTTTATAGATTAACTTTGATTATTAATTGATATAAAAACGTAGTTTTTTAATTATTCAATTTGAATTTTCGCGGTATTTGGACTAAAGCAGCTGGCGCTATCTACCGCCTGGTAAACTAACAATTTTACTTTTAGGTTGTGACGTAGGGCTAAAGCCTACTTAGTAAATGCATACGCCATCTAACGGCTTTAAGCATACATGCTCAAGTCAAATAGGGACTTACGTTACCGGTAATA
>NC_046666.1:7107306-7125078 GCF_010883055.1 Belonocnema kinseyi | reverse complement strand
AACTTATGTTCTAAGACAGCAACGAACTCAAATAGTGAACAATATAGAAAAGGAATTAACAACATTTTAAATTCACCGCGACATAGATAACGTTAAATTCTTTCTTATCGACTATCAAAACTAAATTATAAATTGTCGACATCCGGGTTGGACGTCACAAGGTTATGATCGTCGCGGCAACATGCGGATCTCGCGGTGCTTATTTTCATTAATATTTGTAAAAATTTAATAATTCAGTGAATAAACAATGTTACCGCGACTTTGTAATATTTGCCAAAGAAACTTTAATCCATCAAGAGTAATTTTGAGAAAATACAGTGCACAGGTAGATGTAATTCTTCATTTTTCCGTAAATGTTTTTATATCATCATTCTATCATTTATATTTCATTTAGAGATTGAATATCATTTAATTACTTTCTTATTTAATTTTTTGTATATTTGATTTGTTTAATAATAATTACTTAATATATTAGAAATGATTTATTTTCGTTTCACATAACCTACATAAAAACTTATGACAGTATAAAGATTTTTTGAATTTATTTAATTCCCCAGTTGTCTCACTCATCGGTGGAAGAAATCAGTGAAGAAGAATTCGAAAGAAAATTGAAAAATCCTGAAAAGAAAAAAGTCCCGATAATTACCTGCAAAAGGAGTGAATTTAATTTTTACAAAGGTCAAACTTATCCCAAGTTTCAGGAAATACCTTTAGCTTCAAAAGGATGGATGCACAAAGAAGCACGAGGAGATTATTTTACTATTCATCCGGTATGAAACACATTTTTATAAGAATATATTACATAATATAATTCTAACAATTGCGGTGAATATAACATTCGTTTTTTGGCAATTTTTGTTTATGTGTCAGTCTTATTTGACATCTCTATTGTAAATTTCCATGATCAGGTTGTCTACCCTACCTGGAAAACCTTAAATTGACAAAGAATATTATTAAACCTGGAAAAACCTGGAAAATGTATAGGTTCGTTGGAAAATTCGTTTTTTGGGTTTGAAATAAATTTTTTTGTTTGAAAATTTAATTATTTTATTTTTGGTTTGTTAATAAAATAGAAACTTGATCCTTTTTAGTTAAAAATTTAACTTTTATTTGGTGGAAATTTCAATTATAGAATGGAAAAAACCTGGAACTTAAGTAATTTTTTTAAAAAGTCAGCAAATGTTTTTTTTAAACCAGGGAAATTTTTTGAGGGCGTGCTTCATTTTTTGTTTTGTTTTTTAACAATGATTATTCACTTCTAAAAGTAGCTACATATTAATGTCTAACTGTTTTGTTGAAAATTCATTTTTTTAGGGGTTTGTAATTAATGTGTTTGTATGAAAATTCAGTTACATATTTAATTTTTATAAATTGGTCTAATCTCAGTTTTTCAGTTTAAAATAAAATTGGATTGAAAATTCAAATTTTTTGGTGAAAAATTTAATTGTTTTTATGAACAAATTTTTATGAAAAATTTGTATGAAAATTTTCTTTGCATGTCGAAAATGCATTTTTTCGTTTGATTTTTTGTTGTTGAAAAGCTGAGAATAAACTATTTCATTTTTAAAAAATTAATTTGTCTATTTTAGTTGAAAATTCATCACATTTCTTGAAAATGTAACTATTTTTTAAATCATTTTTGTTGATAAAAAATCATTTTAGTAAAAATTACTTTATTTCTCGTTGAAAAATATTAGTTTTATTATTATTTTTAATATAAAATGATAAAATAAAAATTTATTTGAATTATTATTACAAAATATATTTAAGAATATCTTGTAATATAATTTGTCAAAAATTTCTAAATTAAACATAGTAATTGAATCCCTAGAATCTGTAAAATTAAAAATTAAATTATTTAAAATGCTTCCTTTTATTTTAAATTATTAATGTATTTAACTGTTTTGTAGAAAATTAATTTGTTTAGGATTTTAAAAAAAACTAATTTTATTGTCTGAACATTCAATTATTATATTTTTGGTTTGTTAGCAATTTTCTGTCTTTCTTGATCGTCTTTTTGGTTGAATTCAATTGTTTTTTATATAAAAAAAAATAGTCTTTTTTGGTTGAAATGTCAATTACTACTGTAAACTCTTTTGTTTAAAATTAATTTTTCACTTGAAGATTCATCTTAATGAAAAATTCATCTTTTTGGTTAAAAAATTTGCTCTTTTATTGAAAATTCGTTTTTTCTTCGACTGAAAGTTTAACTATTTTAGTTAAATAATCAATATTTTCAGTGAAAACGTCATCCCTTTAGTTAAAAAAATCTAGTTTTTAGTTAGAAGTTCGTCTTTTTGGTAGAAAATTCCATTATTCTAGTTAAAAATTTCATCATTTTAGTTGGAAATTGATCTTTTTGGTTAAAAATTCAACTATTCCAGTTGAAGATTAATTATTGTATTTGAAAATTCATGGCTTTGTTGGCAAGTATAACTACTTTTATGAAAATTATTATTTTTTTATTGAATTTTTTTTAAACTAAAAATTTTTGTAAACTAAAAACTATTTTTTAACTGCAGTTTAACTGTTTAATATTGGAATGAAAAATTATCCATTTTGGTATAAATTAATCTTCTTGGTTGAAAATTAATTTTTTTGGTTGAAAATTCAATTATTCTTGTTAAAAATCAATTATTGTAGTTGAAAATTTATCTTTTTGGTGGAAAATTAAATTATTCTAGTTAAGGATTCATAATTTTAGTGGGAAATTAATATTTTTTTGGTTTAAAATTCGCTATTCCAGTTGAAGATTCATAATTTTAGTTGAAAGTTTACCACTTTGGTTGAAAATGTAACTTTTTAAATACTTTTTGTTGTTAAAAATTAATTTTTTTCAACTAAAAATGTAAATACTTCAGTTGAATATTAATTTTTTATCTTAAAATTTAAATATTCATTTTTTGGCTGACATTTTGTCTTTTTTAGTTGAAAATTCTTGCATCATTTTGAAAATTCCTCTCTTTTTTTGTAAAAATTATTCTTCTTTTTTTAAAATTGAACGATTGCAGGTAAAGATTTATCATTCCGGGTTGAAAGTCATCTTTTTGGTTTAAAATTAAACTAGTCCATCAGTTTTGTTGAAAATTAATTTTTTAAACTGAAAATCTAACTATTCCATTTTTTGTTAAAAATTGATTCTTTTTAGTTTAAAATTTGGCTATTTGTTTGAAATTTTATCTTTTTAAATTGAAAATTCAAATATTTCTTTGGAAATTTATATAATTGTTTGAAAAATCTTATTTTTTAATAAAAAAATTAATCTACTTGTTTAAAAATGAATCTTCTTGTTTGAAAAATCATATTTTTATTTGAAAATTGAAGTTTTTCAGTTAAATATTCATAATTCTTATTGAAAATTCATTGCTTTGTCATTAAAAAATAACCTAATTGAAAGTTCCACTCTTTTGTCAAAAATTCATCTTTTTGGTTTAAAATTTATCTATTGCAGTTGAAGATCCATAATTTTAGTTGAAAACTTGTTAACTTATTTGGTGCAAAATTAATGTTTTTAAACTTAAAATCTAACTATTCCATGGTTCCTTAAAAACGGATTTTTTTTAGTAATATTTAATATTTTTTAGTTGAAAATTCCACTATTTCGTTGAAAATTCATGTATTTTGTTGAAAAATCGTATTTTTTGATCAAATTAATCTTCTTGTTTTAAAATTCAACTCAAAATGTAACTATTCCACAAAACGTTTTGAAAAAAAATTTTGTCCAACTTTGATTTCAACCGTTTTTTTTAAATAATTTTTCAAATTGTAATTTTTATAAATGATTACATCATTCAGTTTAGAGTGCTCAAGTCGAAAATCTTTTACTTTAAAAATTTTCCATTTTAGATTATTAATTTTTAAAAGCATATATTTTAATTTAAAGAATTTTAAAATGCAGTTTTAAAGGCTTAAAAAATTAGAAGTTTTTAAAATCGAAGATTTTTTTTTTTTAAACAAGGTGCTCGTCTGCCCGGGAAACCGAGAATTTTACGAATTTTCGGAAGAAAAATCTTCCCAAGTTAAATTGTAAATATAAATAAATAAATTATTTTTATAATGGATCTGTACTCTAAGTATAGAAATCTGAACAATAATAATTAATTTGACCAACCAATTCTAGATCTGTTCAAAATGTGAGAATTTCCAGATTGTAACTGTTTCCATCTGAAAGTCTTAATAAGAATTGAAATTAATATATAATTTATTCCGATAATTTTATTTTTAAATAAGAATTTTCATGATTTATCAACAATATATTTTTAAATCAGAGTTTCAGGTCTTCCTTTATATTATTTTTGATATTAAATTTAATTAATAAATTTATTGATATATTATTTCTATAAATTTTTTATCTGTTAAAAAATGTAAACGTGCGTTTTACTATTTTCAACTTAAACATAAATCCATAATAATATAGTCATAATTAAAGGTTTTTATTAAATTTAAAATATTGTGAGTCTAAATTATTTAATTTTTATCCCATTTAATTTGAAATGTCTTAATGTAGAAAAAGAATAAAAATTTAATATTCCACAATATTTCACTGTTCATTTGTGACGAGTAAATTGAAACAAAATATTTAAATAAAAACAATTTGAAACTGAATTGTTTTACATAGAAAGCTTTGCATATTTAGATTTTCGAAGAACTTTTAAGCTTTTAGCGTTGCAATTTTAATTAGTCTATTTAAAAAGTGTTTAATTTATAAGTGAAATTGAAATTGTTAAATTTTGACGCATACATAACAATTAAAAAATTTGAGTAATTTTAAGAGATATTTTGAAAAGATTCAAAATTAATTAAAAACTTGAAATTATTTCAAGTAATTTAAACGAAACGTGTCAACATTTTTTTTAGTACTTCTAAATATATTTTAAAATTAATCGAAATTTTCCTACAATGTTTGAAAATCCTGCAAATTAAAAAAAAAATCCTTTAATATTCCATCAATTTTCAAAGTGAAAAATCATTTTCAATTTTCCTAAGAATCTTAAAAAAAAAATATTCTTTTGAGGTCTTTCACAATTCTTAAAAAAATTCTAAATTTTTTGTTTGAAATCTGCAAAAATCTACATTTTATTTTAAATTCAACTGTAAGTATTTGAAATTATTTCAAGTTCTAAATTTAATTCGAATCTTTTTAAAACTTCTAAATATCTGTTAAAATTACTCTGATATTTTTACAAATAATAAGTATTCTATTATTATTTATAAAAAAATTCCATTTTTTTTAATTTGCAGGATTTTCTAAAAGTTATAGAAAAATTCAATTAATTTTGAAATATATTTAAAAGTTCCGAAAGAAAATTCAATAATTATTTTGAATTTGGAACATTTTAAAGCCACTTCTAGAATTCTCAAGATTTTGAAATAAAATTTTAAAGCTTTTAAAGAATGCCTGGACTATTTAAATTAAAAATAATTTAAGAAATTTAAGAAAAAAATTATTTTTCAATTTTTAATGTGTCTAGTTTAAAATTACCTAAAATAATATAATTTTGAAAATTTGGAAAGTTCATTTGAATGATTCTTTAATTTAGACTATTGAAAATCTTAACGTGGATTTATATTTTTGTTACTTAATTTGAATCTTTCAACTCTATGATTGAAAAAAGTTCTAAATTTTGCAGTTTATTTGCATTTCATTTAAGATTGTTTAATAAAAATTGTTAGTACCTTCCATTTGGCACGTGTAAATTTTTGAGCATTTGAATACACAATTTTTGGATTGAAAAACTTTTAAACTTTAATTTTTAAATTTTGGAATTCAAGTGTTCTGCTTTAAATGCGTTAATTTGTTGTTTATTACTTTATATGGAAAAGATGTTTAGAATATAATTTGATTTTTTAAACTTCATTGGCCGTGAAAAATGTTTGCGAACCGGGAAAACACCGGGAATTTTTTTCTTCGATTAAAATGGCCACACTGATTCAAGTATTTTTTTTAACATTTGCCTTGTTTATTTGAAAATTTAACAGTTTCGTTGAAAAATTGTATTTTTAAATTAATTAATTTGTTTGTTTGAAAATTCAAATTTTTGAGTTAAAAGTTCATCATTTTAGATGAAAATTCTTCTTTTTGATTGAAAAAAAAATTTTTACTCGGTTAAAAGTTAACTCTTTTGTTAAAAATTCGCCTTTTTTGTTTAAAATTCATCTATCCCAGTTAAGGATTCATTATTTTAGTTGAAAATTCATCACTTCAGTTGAAAATTTTTTTTTTGTGAAAAATTAATTGTTTTATTTTTAGTCGAAAATTGATCTTTTTTAGTTCAAAAGTTCAAGTTTTTTTTTAATCGTATTTTTCTGGTAGAAAATAGTCTTAGTTAAGATTTTAAATTATTTGATTAAAAATGTATCTATCATTCTGTTGAAAATGCAATTTTTTTATTTGAAAAGTTAGGAATTTGAAGTGATTTAAATTGAATATATTATAGTACCCACATTAATTTTCTTTAAATATGCACTGCATTTTAAATATAAAATGATAAAATAAAAAGTTGTTTGAATTATTATTATTAAATATATTAAAAAATATATTGTAATATAATTTGACAAAACTCATTAAATTAAACATTTTAATTGAATCCCTAGAATCTGAAGAACCTATTATTCGTAACAAATTTGCAAAATTGTAAAATATTCATATCCCAAGTCGATTTGTTTTCAAAAATGGAAAAAATTTGAGATACCTGGAAAAACTTGGAATTATCGGCAAATTTTTTTCCCCATTATTTGACATTTTTTTTATAAAGTTCCGTGATTTCTAATTCACGAAAATTTGATTTTAGCCCGAAGAAAATATAGAAGATGGAATGCCGAACGATGTCACGTTTCATGATTTGGGAATTCATCAAGATTTGATTGATAATCTAAAAAATCATTTTAGAATTGAAACCCCGACGACAATTCAACAAAAAGGTATCCCTAAAATCCTCAACTATCAGAATACAAAATTGGCAGCAGAAACGGGATGTGGAAAAACATTGGCGTATTTATTACCGCTTGTTTCTCAAGTTCTCAATTGGAAAATGGCTGTCAATCGAAAATTTAATCATCCACTTGCATTAATTATAACACCGAGCAGGGAATTAGCAATACAAATTGGTGTAAGTATAATTATGATATGATTTATTGTTTTAAATCCATTATTGCAGACTTCAAAATGAAATTATTTTATTGAAAATTCAACTATTTTCTTTAAAAAAATATATTCTCGATTAAAAATGCATCTTTTATTTGTTGATAGTTTATTTTTTTTTTTTAGTTTAAAAGTCAACTGTTATATTTTTGATTTAGAAATTCATCTCTGTTTGATAAAAATTCAACGATTTAGTTGAAAATTTGATTGTTTTCCTGAAAATGTAACTATTTAAAAAAAAAAAGTAATCTTTTTTTTATAGAATGGAAAAGTCGCCAACTTGGATTGAAAATTTATCTTTTTTATTCAAAGGTTGATAATTTTTAATTGAAAAGTCTACTATTATTTTTTTGGATCAGAACTCATCTTTTTTGGTTACAAAAAATTCTACTATTTAGTTGAAAATTTCAATATTTGGTAAAAAAGTTTTTTTTTTGTCGTAAATTCAACTTTTTGTTGAAAATTTTTTTAATGCAGCTGCTTGGTTGAAATTTTAATTATTTTTTTAAAAAGTCTTTTTTTGTCAAAACTTTAACTGTTCTTTTTAACATGTTTTTAAATGCAAAAATGGCCCATTTGGATTGAGAATTCCAATTTTTTCGGTTAAAAATTTCTTTAGTTTCTTGAAAATCTTTTTTCGCTTGAAAGTTAATTTTTTAAATTGAAAAGTCTATCATTATACTTTTAGTTGTGAATTCATCACTTTTATACGAAAGTTCTACGACTTGGTGGAAAATTTAATTATTTTGATGAAATTCAACTATTTTATTAAAAAATAATTCATCTTTTTTTTTGTTGAAAGTGAATTATTTTTAATTGAAAAGACTACTGTTATATTTTTGGTTTAGAAATTCGTCTCTCTTCGATAAATTTCCAACGATTTCGTTGAAAATTTTATTCTTTCGTTGAAAATTCAACTATTTTCTTAAAAAGTAATCTTTTTTTATTGAATGGAAAAGTCGCACCACTTTGTATTGAAAATTCTTTCTTTTTTTTTTGTTCAAAGGTTAATAATAATTTTGAATTGAAAAGCCTAATTTTATTTTTTTGGATCAGAATTCATATTTTTTGGTTAAAAATTCTACTATTTAGTTAAAACTTTAAATTAAAAACATTTTTTTTTCTACAAAAATGGCCCGTTTGGATTGATAATTCTAATTTTTTGGTTAAAAATTTCATTATTTTGTTGAAAATCTTTTTCGCTTGACTTAACTATTTCATTTTTTATTAAAAATTGATTCTTTTCAGTTTAAAATTTAACTTTTTGTTTGACATTGTATCGTTTTTAATTGAAAATTCAAATATTTCGTTGGAAATTCATATATTTGGTTGAAAATTTTTTTTAATAGAAAATTAATCTACTTGTTCAAATTTAACTATTTCACTATTCCTTAAAAACAAAATTGGTCAATTTGCTTGAAAATTCAATTTTTTTGGTGAAAATTTGAAGTATTTTTATAAAAATGCAACTATTTTGTTTAAAAGTTATATTTTTCGGTTAAAAACTTATCTTGTGCATGTTGAAAGTTAATTATTAATAAATGAAAAATCTGCAATTATGTTGATAGTTCAGAATTCATCTTTCTTTTATAAAGATTCTAGGATTTGCTTGTAAAATCTGATTTTTTGTTGAAAATTCAACTGTTTTGTTGAACATTTGTCTTTTTGGATATAAAATGGGTCCATTCGGATTGAAAATTAAAATTTTTTAGTTGAAAATTCTACTGTTTATTACAAAATTTAACTGTCTTATTCAAAATGCATTTTTTTTTAAATTGAAAATTCGCCCTTTTAAATTAAAAATTCATCTTTGTGTTTAAAAGTTATATTTTTTGTTTGAACGCTAATTCTTTTCAATTCAAAATTCTGCTATTATATTTTAATTCAAAAATCCACCTTTTTTGGTTAAAAATTCTAATGATGAGTTAAATATTTAATTCATTTTTTGAAAATTCAAACTTGTTTTTATCATTCGTCTTTTTGGGTAGAAAAATTATCCTTTTGGATTAATCATTCGTTTTTTAGTAGAAAAGTTATCTTTTTCGGATCAAACTTAATTGTATTAAATTCAAACGTCTACTGTTATATTTTTGGTTTAGAATTGATCTCCTTTGGTTAAAAATTATACTAGTTGGTTAAAAAAGTAATTATTTTATTGAAAATTCAACTATTTTTTGAGTAAGACATATTTTTTTGTCGAAAATTCGACTAGTTTGTGGAGTATTCTTTTTTTTTATGGAAAATTGTTTCATTTTGGATTAAAAATTCATCTTTTGACAGAATAGTCATCTTTTTGGTTGAAATTTCATTCTTTTTAATTGGAAAATCTCCTATTATATTTTTGTTTCAGAGTTAATCATTTCTGTTTAAAAATTTTACTGCTTAGTTCAAATTTAATTATTTTGTTAAAAAGTAATTTTTTTGTATAACATTCAAGTGGTTTTTTTAAAACATTTTTTTTCTACAAAAATGGCCTATTTGGATTGAAAATTCAAATTTTTTGGTTAAAAATTTCATTATTTTGTTGAAAATATTTTTTGCTTGAAAGTAAATTTTTTTAATTGAAAAGTCTATTACTATATTCTTAGTTGAGAATTTATCTCTGTTGGACAAAAGTTCTGCAACTTGGTGAAAAATTTTAATTTACTTGAAAATCTTTTTTTTTTTTTTTTTTTTTTTTTTGAAATTCATCTGCTTTTCTTGATAGAAAGTTAATCTTTTTTTGTTGAAAAAGTTAATAATTTTTTACTGAAAAAGCTACTATTATTTTCTTATATCAGAATTCATATTTTTTTTTGTTAAAAATTCTACTATATGGTTCAAAATTTAATTATTTTGTTGAAAATTCTACTATTTCCTTAAAAAGTCATCTTTTTGATTGAAAGTTTTTTTCTTGGTTGAAGATCAATACTTTTTAATTTATTGGTCCTGTTTATATTTCGGGTTCCAAATTCTACTATTTGGTTACATTTTTTTAAAATTCTACTACTTTCTTGCAGTTATATATTTTTATTAATATTTTTCTTTTAATATTTGTTGCTGTTTTCGTGAAAATTAACCTTTTTGGATACACATTCGTTCAGATAAAGAATTAATCTTTTGTTAGAATACTCACCTTTTTTTAGTAAAAAATCAATCTTGTTTTCGATATTGATTAATTATTTTTATTTGGAAAGTTTAGTATTATATTTTTTATTTATTATTCTTCTATTTAAAAAAAATCTACAATTTAGTTAAAAATTCATAACTAAAAATTTAACTATTTCCGTGAAAATTCAGTTTTTGGGAAAAAATTAGTTTATTTCATTATTTAAGATTTATCTTTTAGTAGAAACCTCATATATTATTTTGAACAAAATGTTTCTTTTTTGGTTTAAAGTTGATTATTTTCAATTTTTGCGATCTCATATTTGCTTGAAAAATTAATTAATTCTAAAAACTCGACTATTTTGTTAAAAAGTCATTTTATGAATTCCAGAATTTAACTGTTTTCATGAAAATTCATCTTTTTCGATATAAAATACATATTTTTTAGTCAACAATTTATCTTTTTTAGTCAAAAATTAATCTTTTTTCATTAAAACTGACTTCTTTTTATTTGGAAAGTTTACTATTATATTTTTATTTCGAATTCTTCTATTTTGGTCAAAAATTCTACAATTTAGTTAAAAATTCATAATAGAAAATTTAAATATCTCCTTGGAAATTCATCTTTTGAGATACAAAATTCATTTTTTTGATTTAGAATTTATCTTTTAGTAGAAAACTCATATTTTTTGGATATCATTTTATTTTTAATTCAGAATTTATCTTTTTCTAGAAACTAATATTTTTTGTTAAAAATTTGTCTTTTTTTATTGATATTTGATTCTTTTTAATTGAAAAATCTACTATTTGATTGAAAGTGTGTGTTCTTATTATATTTTTATTTAGAATGCTTCTATTTTTGTCAAAAATTCTACTATTTACGTGAAACTTCGGAATTAAAAATTCAATTATTTTCTTGAAAATTCGTATGTTAGATTGAAAATTAATCTTTTTTGGTTAAAAAGCCGTTTTTGAAAAATTACTGTTTGGACTTCAAGATTAAATTATTTGATTTAACATTTCCCCTTTTTGTTAAAAATTCTCTTATGCTTGAAAATTTAACCGTTTGCTTAAAAATTTATCTTTATTGATTGAAAAATATATTTTAAAATCCAATATTTGAATTATTCGCTTAATAATTATCAAATGTTCAAATTTAAAAGTTCTAAATTTTCAGTTTAGAATTTTATAGTATTAAAATATAATATAATATTTATAAGTCGGAATTTGACAATTAATAATTTAGAAATTAAATTCAACAATAAAAAAATTTAATGTTATATTTCTAATTGAAAAACTATCCAGTTTTAAACTAAGTTTATAATAATTAAATTTGAAATATTTTCAATTGAAACTTATATAATTTTGAACGTTTTCTTTTCTTGTTATATAATAAAATTGTCAAGGTTTACAATTGAAAATTATTAAATTTTAAACAGCGAAAAGATCTGTTTAAAAATTGTTTTGTATTATTTTTGAATGTTGAATAAATAGAAACTAATTAATTCGTGTTTACAAAATTGGAAACAGTTTCAAAATTATATTAAATTAAAATAAAATTAAATATATTTCAAGAAAAACATAAAACTTACATTAAAAAATGAACCTTTTTTGTTAAACTAAACGGTGTAAAAAGTGTAAAAGTAAACTGTTTTTTTTTTTTTTTAATTGGAAATTCAACTTTTTTTATGAAAAATTCGTTTTTTGGTTTGAAAAATCATCTCTTTTGGCAAAAAAATGATGTTTTATGGTTGAAAATTCAACTACTTGGTTAACAAATTTGTATTTGGTTGTGAATTCAACTGTCTGGTTGAAAATTCAATTTTTTATTTATAATGCATTTAATTGGTTGAAAGTTCCTCTTTTCTCGTTAAAAATGTTATTAAACTTTTTGTTGAAAATGATTGTTTTTTGCTTAAAAGTTAACTACTTGATTAAAAGTAGATTCAACTTTGCTCGTTGAAAATTCATTTCTTTTGCTGGAAAGTTCAACTGTTTGGTTGTTAATACAACTGTTTGTTTTATAATAATTTTTTTAATTTAAAATTGATCTTTCTTGGACGAAAATGATTTTTTTTGTTGAATATTAATCTTTTTGGGTTTCATAATGAAATATTTTTAAATTAAATTCGACTTTTCCGCTTGAAAATTATACTCTTTTGTTTGAAATTCGTAATAAATAAATATATAAATAAATAAGATAAAATAATAATAATAAAAAAATTTTATTCCCCGAATTTCGTGAAAAATAAACCTATTTCCCCTGTTTTAATATCATTTTGATCTCCGAAGTCTGTTAATAGAGTGCTAGTTCTTAAAAATAAATAAGAAATTTCGAAAAATTTATCTTGAGTTTTGAATGATGGAATTTCTTGCAGAAAGAAGCAAATAAATTGACAAGGAACTTGAACGTAAGAACAAAAGTTGTCGTCGGTGGAGGTATACGAAAAAAAGTAAACAATCCATCAGTTTCCGACGTCGATATTATAGTTGCAACTTTGGGAGGTTTGAGTAAACTTACCACACTTGGAATTTACAATATGAATTTCGTCCGGCACGTGATTTTAGACGAAGCTGACTCACTTTTCGACGAAACATTTTACGACAAACTGAGGCATTTTCTCCGAAAAATATCGGTAGGTATTTTTCCTGGTACCACTTTTATTTCCATTTGAAACGTTTTTAAACAATTTTTTTTTATTCCTTTGCAGTTTGGTCCTCTTGCGCAATTTAAAAATAACTTTCCGAAATTTGCTCAGCTGACGTTAGTTTCTGCAACGATGCCCCAACATCTTGAAGAAATTCTTCAGGATATTGTCGACGTAAGTCTTGAAAAATTATT
The DNA here is from genome assembly GCF_010883055.1 of Belonocnema kinseyi. Taxonomy (NCBI): domain Eukaryota; kingdom Metazoa; phylum Arthropoda; class Insecta; order Hymenoptera; family Cynipidae; genus Belonocnema; species Belonocnema kinseyi. Next base: position 7,112,008 of record NC_046666.1, on the reverse strand, counting down.
TCAAATATATTTATCTCGGGAAAATATTTGTTATTATATTAATTATCCGATAAATTAATAAGTATTAATGAAAATTGAAGGAAACATTATTTTATTGATTTAATAATTTAATAATAAATAATATAAATGAAAAATAAAATAATAATTTAATTGAACTGAATTATAAATGTTAATATTTCTTTTTAAAGCTAGAAAATAAATTACTTTTTTTTTTAAAGACGCTTATAAAAATTAATTGTGCTATAAAAAGTATATATTGTTACAAATTGTTCGAATATTTTTAACGATTTATATTATAAAGAATAGTATTTATGGAATAAATATTGATAAAATTTTAGAATAAAAAAATTGTATTTGTGAATTATAATTAATCAATTATAAATACAGAATAAATAAAAATACAGAATATTAAACGAATAAATAGTAAAATTACTAACACTGTATTTATATAAAATTTGAAAACATTAAATAATATTTAGTTACATTTGCGCATTTAAGCAATTTAAGTTCAGCAAGCTTTGCTCACTTTTTTTTGAAGTTAGCCTTCTTTAGACTAGCGATTTTTCTATGATTAATAATATTTCTACCAAAAATATGTTTAATATTTGAAGTTTCTAAAATTATTGTTTAAATAGAAAATAACAATGAAAACAGTTTCATCCAGAAATATATATTTTTTCAATTTTAGAAACTTTAAATACTGAAAATATTTTTCTCAATACAAAATATTTAACTATTTTTAATAAATAAATAATATTTATAAAAAAAATGTAATTGTTTAAATTCGGGAATTTTATTGTTTGTGTAATTTCCAATTTGGAAATTTTATTAGAGTCGGGAATTTTACTATTCGTGAAATTTATTAGTAGAAAATTTCATTATGCGGAAATCTTCCATTTTGGAAAATGCAGTTTCGGGAATTGGAAAATTTCTGAATAATCATATTTCTGACAGAAAATTGTCGAATTATAAAATATCCGTACTGGAAAATTCCCGAATTAATACAATTATATTTTTTGATAATAAATATTATTTGTTTATTAAAAATGCAATAGTCAAATATTCTTATCACAATATTTTTAATGTTTGAAGTTTCTAAAATTATTTTCTAAATTTAAAATAACAATCAATGAAAACATTTTCATCCAGAAATATATTTCTTTTTATTATTGTTATTTTAAATTCAAACAATTTTAGAAATTTTAAACATTGACATTTTTTTGTCTATAAAAATATTTCACTATATTTCACTATATTTATGGAATAAATAAATATTGATTTAATTGATTTAATCAATTCAGGGTGGCCGCTGGACCGGGAAACCTGGAAAACGTGGAAATGACATTGAACTTATTTTTTGACCGGAAATTTTACAACATTTTTAGAATCAAAATTTTGTCCAACTGTGATTTCAACCGTTTTTAAATAATTTCCTAAATTGTGATTTTCATAAATTATTATATGATTTAGTTTAGAATGCGTAATTCGACAATCTTTTACATTAAAAATGTTCCATTTTAGATTTTTAATTTTTAAAAGCATATATTTTAATTTAAAGAATTTTAAAATGCAGTTTAAAGGTTAAAAATAAAAAAAATTTGAAGTTTTTAAAATCAAAATTTTTTTAATAAAAAACAGGGTGGCCGCCGGAGCGGGAAACCGGGAATTTGACGAATTTTCGGAAGAAAAATCTTCCCAAGTTCGATTTTAACAGTTTTTAAAATAATTAAAGTGCAGTTTGAGGATTTAAACAATGAAAAGAATTTGAAGTTGACATTTTTTGATAAAAAACAGTTTTATTTTTTCAACTGTAAATATAAATAAATAAATAATTTTTAAAATGGATCTGTACTCTAAGTTTAGAAATCTGAACAATAATTGATTTGACTAAACAATTCTAGATCCGTTCAAAATTTGAGAATTTCCAGATTGTAACTGTTTTAATTTGAAAGTCTCGATAAGAATTGAAATTAATATATCATTTATTCTGATAATTTTATTTTTAAATGCAAATTTCAATGATTTATCAATAATATAATTTTAATTCAGAGTTGCAGGTATTCCTCTATATTATTTGTTATATTAAATTTAACAAATAAATTTATTAACATATTATTTCTATTAATTTTTTTAGTCATTAAAAATGTAAACATGCGTTTTACAATTTTAAACTTAAAAATAAATCCATAATAATATAGTCATAATTAAAGGTTTTTATTAAATTAAAAATATTATGAGTCTAAATTATTTAATTTGTATCCTATTTAAATTTAAATTTCTTAATGTAGAAAAAGAATAAGTATTTAATATTTAGCAATATTTCACTGTTTATTTAAGACGAGTGAATTGAAACCAAATATTCAAAAGATAACAATTTGAAACTGAATTGTTTTACATAGAAAGCTTTGAATCTTTAGATTTTCGAAGAACTTTTGAACTTTTAGTGTTACAATTTTAATTGTTCTATTTAAAAAGTGTTTAATTTATAAATGAAATCGTCAAATTTTGACGCATAAATAACAATTGAACGCTTGTTATTTGTAGAAAAAATTGAGTAATCTTAAGAGATTTTTAGAAGTTTTGAAAAGATTCAAAATCAATTAAAAACTTGAAATTATTTCAAGTAATTTAAACGAAGTGTGTTAACATTTTTTCAAGACTTCTGTGTATATTTAAAATTCATCGAAATTTTCCTACAATTTTTGAAAATCCTGAAAATTTAAGAAAATCCTTAAAATCTTCCATGTCCTTCTTTGATAATTTTTGAAATCTCTTAAAATCTTCTTAAACTTTCTGTTACAATAATTTTTCAACGTGAAAAATCATTTAAAATTTTCCTAACAATCTTAATAAAAAATTTTGATTCTCTTGAAGTCTTTCACAAATCTTAAAAAAGTTCAATACTTTTTGTTTGAAATCTACAAAAATCTACATTTTATTTTTAATTCGGCTGTAATTATATGAAATTATTTCAAGTTCTAAATTTAATTCAAATCTTTTTAAAACTGCTAAATACCTCTTAGGGATCATTCACAAATTACGTTCCGAAAAAGATTCAAAAATAATTTTTAATCTAGAAAAATTTAAAACCACTTCTAGATTTCTAAAAATTTGAAATAAAATTTTAAAGCTTTTGAAGGATGTCTAGACTATTTAAAATAAAAATAATTTAACTTCTAATTTAAGAACTATTAAGTTTAAAAAATAATTTTACTATTTCTAATATGTCTAGCTTAAAATTACTTAAAATAATATAATTTGAAAACATTTTTAAATTCATTGCTTGATTCCCTAATTTAGACTATTCAAAATGCTAACGCGGATTTATATTTTTGGAACTTAATCTGAATCTTTGAACCCTATAATTTATAAAAGTTCTAAATTTTGTAGTTTATTTTCATTTCGTTTAATATTGTTTAATTGAAAAGTGTTAGTACCTTCCATTTGGTACGTGTAGTTTTTTGATCATTTGAATACACCATTTTTTATTTAAAAAACTTTTAAACTTCAATTTTAAAAGTTTGAATTCAAGGGTTCGACTTTGAATGCTTTAATTTTTTGTTTATTGTTTACTACTTTATATGGAAAAATGTTTAGAATATAGTTTGATTTTTAAAATTTAATTAGCCGTGAAAAATGTTTGCAAAGCGGGAAATGACCGGGAATTTTTGTCTTCGATCAAAACGGTCATCCTGAAAAAGTCAACTGTTTTCTTATAAACTCAACGATTTCGAGGAAAATTGATTTTTTTTTCAATTTATATTTTGTTTAACAGTCAACTAGAATGTTTCTAGGATAAAAATGCAACTATTTTTAAAACAATTTTCTTTTTAATTTAAAAATTCATCTGTTTCCAAATCCAAAGAAGATTTTAGTTGACTTTTCAAAAAATGTAAATTTTGAAACAAGTCCATTTTCTTCGAAATAGTTTGAATTAAAAAAAACACACAGTTGCATTTTTAACCAAAAAGTCATCCTTTTTGGTTCAAAATGCAACTGTTTGGTTGAAAAATCAATTATTTCGTAGAAAATTTATTCGTTTAAATTGATATGTTGATGTTGAAAAATCAACCGTAAATGTATTTTGTTGGAAATTTATCATTTTTAATTTAAAATTCAACTGTTTATTTTTTGCGAAAAATTTAAATTACCTGATTGAAAATTCAGTTTCTGTACAGAAAATTCGTTTTTTGGCTTGAAGTTTCAACAATTTATGTGATATTTTTTTGCTTTCTTGATTGAAAAAGCTTTATTGATTTAAAACTCGTCTTCTTTGTTTTAAAATTCATTTTCTTAATGAAATTTTATCTTTTTTGATTGTAATATCAATTATTGCACGTTTTCAAATATGAATTCATCTTTCTAGGTTGAAAAATCAAATTATTTTTATTAAAAATGTAATCGTTTTGTTGAAAATTCAAGTATTTTGTTAAATAATCAGGTTTTATAGTAGAAGTCATTTTTATTTGTTTGTAATAAATGAATAAATATCTTTAAATGTTTTAAATAAAAATACAAGAAACTTTCCCTTAGATTCACGAACTTGAATTTTCAAGCAAAAAAGATGAGTTCTTAACGATAAATTTAATAAAAGCAGTGTATATTCGCTGTGAGCCGCGCTCGTGTCGCCACCTAGCGGATTTGAAAGTTAATATCGGGCGTGTGTATTTACATGAGACTACATGGGCAATAATACAAAAAT
>NC_046666.1:7101118-7107206 GCF_010883055.1 Belonocnema kinseyi | reverse complement strand
AAAAAAAAATGTATTTCAAAGAAATACACAATAATAAAAATAAGTTATATTGGAGCTTGTTTAAAGTACAATTGTCACCTTCTTAAATTATAAATCTTCCAGCAAAAAAAATTTCCATTTTTAAGCATAGTTTTTTAAAATGCAGTTCTCACTAATTACTAGTTTTCCAAGACGACTCTGAAACCGTTCAAAAAATGTAAGCGTCTAAATGATTCAATCTCAAATTTTATTCAAATAGAGTTTCAGTCTCAAATATTTCATTTTCAAACCATTAAAATAAAAAATTTATTTATTAGAAAAAAGAATAATTATTTAATTAATTAGTAGTGATATTTGACTGTGCATATAAAACGAGCAAATATAACTCAAATGTTTAAAACTGGATATTTTTAAATAGAAAGCCTTGATTCATCAAAATGCCAAAGAGATAAGAACTTTCAACTTCGCTATTTTAATTGTTTTGACTTTGAAAATCTTTCATTTTTAAGTAAAATAATAAAATTTTGATGTAAAATTTGCAATTTAAAATTTAGTAGCCGATTTGCTAAAAAACTTGGCAATTTAGAAAACCAATTTTTGACAAACTGGTACATTTTTAATTTTTGTTTTTAAATAAATGTTCAGAGTTACAAAGACGCTAAACTCATTACTCGCCACCCCGCGCGCTGGCATCGTTTCGTCTATCCCCTCCAATCGGCGGCTCACGGCGAATAGTAGGGTGGTCCAACAATTTTTTCTCTAAAATTTTTATGAATACCGGCCGGAAATAAGTTCGAATCCACAGAAAAATAAATGCATTTTTTTCATTTTGCAAAAAATGACACGTATTACCCGTAAGAAAGAAATGCGTTTTTGTAAAATTTACTCAGAATACTCAATATTAGCTTAATCGAGTTGGAACTCAATATTTCTCTTTACAATTAGCCATAGAATGCGAAAAAAATGTCACTTTTCAAATATCGCCCCCATTAGTCTGTTTGATAGGGTCCCAAAAAACCCCATAAACAAAGAAATGGGGTTTTCACGATTTTGGCACTAATTATATTTTTTTTGCGTTTTTTAAAATGAAAATTCGTGTTTTGTCTAATGTTCAATTAGACGGAGGTAATACTTCAACCACGTTAACAATAATGATTGTTCAAACCATTTTAAATTATTTTAAATGATATTTTCTGAGAATAATGCTAGAAAATTTCAGCTTGAATCTTTCTTTTACTTGAATCCTTCTAAATTCACTTAATTCTACTCAGTTCAGTGCTTTTTTTAAATTTTTATTTAATTGATCCTGAATTCTATTAAACTCACCTTGAATCCTTAGGCATAACATCAAATTCTTTGAATTCCCTTGAATTTTTCTAAGCTTATTTCAAAGTTACTGAATTTAATTAAGTTTTTTTTTAATTGTTTTAAATTCATTTGATTTATTTTTCAAATTCACCTTGAATTTTCATGAATTTCATTAAATTCTTCTCTTTGATCTTAAATTCCTGTAAATTTTTTCCAATTCATTTGAATTCTTTTGAATGTAAATTGAACTGTTCCGAAATTTTCTAAATTTATCCTGAATTTGTTACCATTTGAGCGCGAAAAAAGTACCATAAGAGCGTGACAAAAAGTACCTTTTGGTCCTTATATTTTTTCCCATAGCGACTGTGAGGCCTGTATTCCACTACTGTTTATTATCCTAAAATTTCTCTCCACATGATGATTTTATCAAATGAATTGGAATTATTTTTCTTTCAGCCCTCCTCGTTGGAGGAAGTAACTACGAACAAGTTGCATCGTATTTACGTGCCACAGAAATTTTTAAGACTTGGTCCCCAACAGAAACCAATGGCTTTACTAAAATTGATTAAGAAAAAAGCTGCAAATAAATGCCCCATTATTATATTCAGCAACGATAGTGTGACTTGTGATTATGTGAGCATGTTGCTTCACGAATTTAATGTGAGGAATATTCATCTTAACGGGCAGATGTCGATTTTCCGAAGAAAGGGTAAATTCGAGGAATTCCAAACTGGAAGATACAATGTTCTTTGTACAACCGATGCAGGATCGAGAGGATTGGACACCATAATCGCCAGAGATGTTATTAATTACGATTTTCCCCTACAAACAGTAGAATACATCCATAGGTATTTTTTCATTCTTTATTAGTCACTTGTTTTCTAAAATCACTATTTAGTCACTTTTTTACATTAAAAGATCACATTAAATCACTCTTTACTTCTTTTGAAATATTTTCGGGTATTTTTAAATATTCCGAGACATTATTAATTGATTTCAGTAATTTGAAGGGGTTTTAAAAATTTTAGGGTATTTTTAAAACTTTTAAGGATTTTTTAAGAGATTTTAATTGGAAATAATTTAGGGAATTTCAAAAGATGCAAAAGATTTTTTTTTATTAATTTCATTAATTTGAAGGGATTTTAAAACGTTGGAATCAGCCTCCTGTCACCGAGAGTTGAAAACGACCATGTGGCGGCGCTAGTAGTAACTTTGTTCTAGTTGTTTTGACTGCTGTATGTTTTTTTTTTCATATTGAGCCGTTACAAACTCTTGAAAAAATATCAAGAAAACGGTTTATTTATGTAATTATTGTGAAAATGACACGGTGGATTTTTCCAATAATATTTTTCTGTTTTTTTTTTATCGAATCATTTCCATTAATTATCGCTCCAGTATGAAAATCAGGTTATAAAAGTGAACTCAGAGAACACCCGAAGACCCTGAATAGAAGAGTTAAAAGCTTTTTAATAATTATGAAAGATCTGGGGAGAAATGCTTTCGGTTTTATTTTCAAAGAATAATTTTAAGTCTTAAAGATTTGATGAACTGAATTTTGACAGGGTGTGAAAAAAAGTTATCAAAATTCGTGGGAAATTTTTAAATGATTGTTTTGTAAGGAATTTTAAGAGAAAATCGAAAAAAGTTCACAACAAATTTGGATTTATTTCCTAAAATCTTTAAAAAGTATGAAAGATTTTAAAGCAATATTTCGCAATTTGGCCATATTACATAATTTTAGAAAAAATTTGAGTAAGTTTAAGAGATATTAACAAGTTTTGAAACGATTCAAAAATAATTAAAACTTGTAAAGATTTTTAAAGAATTTTGTAAAATTTCACGAAAATGAAAGACATTTTTTCAGGTTCCTAAGAAAAATTAAAATAATTTTTTATTTCGAAAAATTAATTCGAAGAGATTATTTCAAATGATTTTAAAAGATTTCAAGAATAGTCAAAGAAGAATCACAAAGATTTTCAGGCAATTTTTTTAATTTTGCAGAATAAATCAAAAATGAAGGAAAAATTTAAATAATTTTGAGAAATTAGAAGGTCTCCCAAGATTAAAAAAAAGAGTGTGCAAATTTTCAATAATTTTTTATTTTGAAAAATCAACTTTAAGAGAAAATTGAAAAAGGTTTTTAAACATAACAATTTCCTAAAATTTCTAAAAATAGTTTAGAAAATTTTAAAGCAAAATGCTTCAATTTGGTAAAATTGCAAAATAAAAACGAACAAAAATTGTGTAAAATCATGAAATATTTAGTAGAATTTAAAAGAATTTTGAAAGTTTTCAAGAAAATAAACAAATTTTCTTAAAATTTCTGGGAAAATTTAGAAGATTTTTAAGTAATTTTTTTAAAATTTGGAATGTTATGTGTAAATTTTGAGAAAAATTTATGTCAGTTAGAAATATTTTCAGGAATTCAAGAGATTTTAAATAGATTACAAATATTTGAAAACTCGGAAATATTTTCGAAAATGTATCAAATATTTTCTTGATTCCTTCCCAACTTCTAAAAGTTCCAAACATCTTTTAAAAGCATTTGAATTTTTCATAATATTTCGTAAAATCCTATATTATAAAAAAAAATTCTTTAAAATTTTCTAGAATCTTTTTTGACAAGCCTGAAATATTTGAAAACAAGGTGTTAATACTTATTTTCTTCTTTTCAATTCTCAGAATTTAATTTCAACATAGATTTGTTATATTACTTCGAAAAATAATTTTCGATTAATTTGAGTGTTGTCAAAGATAAAAAAATATTCGTTAGTGGTCTTTCTTTGAAATTTAAGATACAAATTTTAAAATATTTTAGCTTCGTTACAAAGTCTAATTGATTAAAAAATATCACATTTAAGAGTTCTTTATTTCATTGTAATAGAAATGCATATTTTAAGATTTATCATATTCCTTCGTTATTATCTTTAGATATAATAATTATATTTATTAAATGGTAGCATTATATTTTGAAACGGCAATATAAAAAAAATTAGTTCTTCATCACTATATTTAAAAGTGTTTGAATATCCGGGACTAACACAAAACAATGAAAGAATGAAAAAAAAATCATAAATTAGCAAGAAAAAAAATTGCCAAATTATAAAATAAATGAATTGTTAAATTACCATAAACATTTTTATTCCTGAAATTTAAGTTTGACGACATTTAAAATGTGCCGAAAATAATTAATTATTAATTAATGTTTAATTAAATTGTTTGCCTTGTTTATAATTATATTAATAGCTCATAAATGAATAATCAATTAACTATTTTCAGCAGTTCTAAATTTCGAGAATTGAAATATTTGTGGGAATTTAATAATTCGTTTATTTTACAAGTCGGTTCTGAAGTTGGCGAATTTTAGCTTCGAATATTTTTTAATTCGGGATTTTTATTTTTGTGAATTAAAGATCTTGTTGTTATTTGAAATTTGGAACATTGTATAATTTGATAATAATATATATTTTTGGCATTTTTTTATTCATTTGTATATTTGTTATTTATTTTTAAATTGTTTTTTAGAAGTTCTGAATATCCATGCTCTTAATGTATTTTAAAATGATTTTTCAGGATTTCAGGAAATATCATTGAATTTAACGGGATTTTATCATATTTTAGTGGATTTCGAAGAATTTATTTACAAGAAGTGGGAGAATTTGTAGGATTTCAAAAATATTGAAGAAATTTTTGATTATTTTTTGGAATTGATCCTGAATTCTTTTATATTCTTTGGATTTTTTTTTTTATTTTTTCAGTTCACTTGATTTTTACAAATTTACTGAATTTTACTTAATTTAATGGATTTAAAAAAATTAAAACTTTGTTATATAATTAGTCGCAATAAATTTAAAGAGATTTCAAATTATTTTAAGGGATTTGAAATATTTTAGGTTATTTTTTGCATTATTTTTGGAATTCGCCCTGAATTCTTATTAATTCATCCCGAATTCTTTTAAATTCTTCTAAATTCAACCAATTTTACTCTAATCAATTGATTTGAAAAAAAATTTTTAATTCATCTTGAGAGTGTTGTAAACTCACCTTAAATTTGTGCGCAGTTCATCAAATTCCTTTAAATGCCCTTTTAGTTTTTCTGAACTCATTTCAAACTTACTGAATTCCAAAAATTTTTTTTTTATTTTTGAATTGTTTTCCATTTACTTGATTGTTTTTTAAATTCAGCTTGATTTTTAATGAATTTCATCGAATTGTTATAATTTTTGTTTAATTCTTCTAAATTCACTCAAATTTTACTGACATAAATTAATTTCCTCGAGTTTTTTTCTTCAATTTTTCCAATTAATTTAAATCCTTTTAAATTATTTTCTATTCATTAGTCACTTTTTTCATTAGAAATTAGTAGGGCTTTCAAAGAGTTGAAGTGATTTGAAGTTTTTGGAATTCACCCTAATTTTTATTAATTTAGTCTGAATTCTTTACCATTTTTTTGCATATTTTTTACTTATTTTAAATTCATTTGATTTCTTTTTAAATTCAGTTTGATTTTTTATGAAAATCATCGAACTCTTCTCATTTCTCTTAAATTCTTCAAAATTCACTCAAATTTTTCTTAAATAAATGGATTTTTTCAATCTTTTACATTCAATCTTCCAATTCATTTTAATTATTTTGAATTATTTTGTAGTTATTAGTCACTCTTTTGGTAAGAAATTAGTAGGCTTTTCAAAGATTTGACGAGATTTGAATTTTTTTTTAATTCCCCCTAAATTTGTATTAATTTACCCTAAATTCTTTTACATTTTTTGGAATTCCTTTGATATTTTGTAAGTCACTTTAA
>NC_046666.1:7092792-7101018 GCF_010883055.1 Belonocnema kinseyi | reverse complement strand
ACTTTTTGGTTAGAAATTAGTAGGGCTTTCAAAGAGTTGAAGTGATTTGAATTTTTTGGAATTCACCCTAATTTTTATTAATTTAGTCTGAATTCTTTACCATTTTTTATTTGCATATTTTTTACTTATTTTAAATTCATTTGATTGCTTTTTAAATTCAGTTTGATTTTTTATGAAAATCATCGAACTCTTCTCATTTCTCTTAAATTCTTCAAAATTCACTCAAATTTTTCTTAAATAAATGGATTTTTTCAATCTTTTACATTCAATCTTCCAATTCATTTAAATTCTTTTGAATTATTTTGTAGACATTAGTCACTTTTTGGTTAGAAATTAGTAGGGCTTTCAAAGAGTTGAAGTGATTTGAATTTTTTGGAATTCACCCTAATTTTGTCAATGGATTTTTTTCTTAATTTTGAAATTTTTTTATTTAATTGATCCTGAAGTCATTTAATCTCACCTTGAATTCTCAGGCATTTCATCAAATTCGTTTGAATTCCTTTGAATTTGGTTGCACGCCCAAAGAAATTGAAAACGTGCATGTGTTGAAGGTTCATGTGGTTCATTAAAAAAAAAAAGGATGATTGCTTATTTGAACTAAATGTTTATTCAAATAATATTTAAAAACTAGTGATACATATAATCAATCTATTTGAAGTGAAACGAAATGTGAATAGAGTTAATCGCGGTGCAATCCGAGGAAAGGTTAAAAATCAAAACCGAATTGCTATCAAGTTCAAGTACAAGTGAACCGTCTAGCACCTCTGACGCGACTGACCTAGGGTAACAACGGAGCCAGTGTCCTCCGGTTCCCTTGAGCCCTTTTCGACGTTGCCAAGAAAAGAAGTTCGCTGGAAGATAGACGATTATCAAATTCTGGCAATGTCGCCCTTTGGCTAGCCGAGGATGTCCGCCAGGTGACAATTTCCGATTAGGTCCAGGCTCAAGTCGAGAGCCTTGAATATCGCTAAAGTTATGAGGGTCAATTTACCCCGTTAAGAAAACGTGCCTTGAGCTCTGCAGCCTGGCTTAAAGGGACAAAGTTGTACACATTCTTTTGGAACATTCCAGGGCCTTTGGCGTGAGAAACTTGGAATGTGGAAATATGAAAATCTTTAAATCTGTTCAGTATTGTAAAAATCTGAACAGAATTTTTCTAAGCTCATTTCGAACTTACTGAATGCAATGAAGTTTTCACATTGATTTCATGAATTTTATCGAATTCTTCTGGTTTCCTTTAAATTCTTCTGAATTTATTCTAATTTGAAGGAAATCAATCAAATTCTTTTGAATTTAACTTGAGTTTTTTTTTGAAGTTTTAGGAATTTATCTTGAATTTGTTTGTTACGCTTTGAGCGCTAAAAAAGTACCCGTTGGCCTCTATATTTTATTATATTTTAGGGTTGTTACAGGTCAAGTAATTCCAGAAAGTCAGGGTATGTCAAGAAAAACCTGATAGAGTTAGCAAATTCTCGAAAAACTAAAGTTGAAGTAATTTTTATTATAATGGTTAAAAATCGCTACTATTTTGTTGAAAATTCATCTTTTTTGGTTGAATTTAACTATTTTTCGTATAAAATTAAAATACTTTTTGGTTGAAATATCAAATATCACATTTTAGGTTAAGAATTTATGCTTTTTGGTTATAAATTCAAAAAACTTAGTTGAAAGTGGAACTAATTTGTTAAAAATTCGTTTATTTGGTTGATGAATCATCATTTCAGTTTACAAAATTTTTTTGTTTTGTTCAAACTTTAATTATTTTGTTAAAAATTATATTTTTTAGTTCAATATTAATTGTTTTAACTTAAAATTTAACTCCAGCGTGGCCATTTTAATCGATAAAATAATTTCCCGGTCATTTCCCGGTTCGCAAACATTTTTCACGGTCAATGAAATTTAAAAAATAGAACTTTAAAGCTAAAAAATGTTCTGCTTGAAGTAATACAAACTGAGCTGCAAATGGAAACACTCAAAGTGGAACAGTTAAATTTTGATCTTTTAAAATTGAAATTTAAAAGTTTTAATTTAAAAAATCTATTCAAATGCAAAATAATTTACGCGTATAAAATTAAAGGTAATAACATTTTTCAATATAAAAAAATATAAATCCACGTTATAATTTCAATGCTCTAAATTAAAAAATCAATCAATGAATTTTAAAATTTTCAAAAATATATAATTTTAAAGAATTTTAAGCTAGAAACATTAAATATAGAAAAATTGAAAAATGTTAACTGAACACTTCATAAATTAGAAATTCAATTATTTTCTTTTTAAATAATTTAAACATCCCTGGAAAGCTTCAAAATTTTATTTCAAAATCTTGAGAAATATAGAAGTTGTTTTAAATTTGTTTTAAATTTAAAATTATTTTGAAAATTTTTTCAGAACTTCTAAATATCTGTCAAAATTAATTGAATTTTTTCTACAATTTTCAGAACATCCTGCAAATTTTAGAAAATTTCTTTACAGTTTGGATGTATAAAAGCAATAGAACATTTATTATTTGTAGGCGAAATTTGAGTAATTTTAAGAGATATGTAGAAGTTTCGGAAAGATTCAGACTTAATGTAAAACTTGAAATTTTAGCCTAATATAAAACAAAGTGTAGATTTTCGCAGATTTTAAACAAAAAAGATAGATTCTTTTCAAGAATTTTGAAAAACTTTAAAGGAATAAAAACATTTTCTTAAGATTCATAGGGAAATTAAAAATAATTTTTCATTTTGAACAATTATTTTAAGACAATATTTAAACAGTTTTTCAAGGATTTAAACGAAATTTTCAAAAAAGATTCTAGAAGATTTTAAGAAAACTTTATAAAATTTGCATGACCATTTTTAATCTTTTTAAAACTTCTAAGTATCTCTTAAAATTACTGAAATTTTTTCTACAAATGTTCATTTGTAAATTATACATCAAAGTTTAAAAATTTCACTTACAAATTAAGCATTCTGTGTCAAACAACGTTAAAATCTGAAAATTCTTAACTTTTGAACTGATTTAAATTCCTTTTTGTTCACTTTTTATTACTTAAAGTACAGATAAATTTTTAAAAAATTATTTATTTATTAAATAAAATTTTTTTTATTCTAAATTTTCAACATCAAAGGCTTTTATTTTTTGTTGAAATCGAACGTAGACAGATTTTTCTTCTACAAATTTGTGAAATTCCCGGTAAAAAAAATTCATTGTCATTGCCCGGTTTTGCCCGGTCTCAAAAAATTCCCGGTCATTTCCCGGTTTCCCGATCCAGCGGCCATCCTTAATTCGTACATGTTTGATTTTTAATTTATCTTCTTAAGTTGAAAATTCAAATATTTGATTTAAAATTCGTTTATTTTATTGAAAATCGTAATTTTTAAGAGAATATTTAAGTTCCTTGATGGCTAATTTCTGTTTTTCTTGAAAATCGCTTTAAAAATTTAAATATTTGTTTGCAAATTCATCTCATTTGTTAAAAATTCATCTATTTTTGTAGAAAATGAATCTCGTTGGTTAGGAATTGATCTTTTTGTTTGAAAATTAGTTTTTTCTTATTTAAAATTAAAATTTTAAACTGAAAATGTAACTGTTCCATTTTTTGTTAAAAATTTATATTTTTTGCTAAAAATTTAATCTCCGTAGTTAAAAATTATACTATTTTGTTGGAAAATTTACTTTCATTATATTTCAAACAAAGGCTTTTACTAAAATTTAAATATTCTATTTTTAGTTGAAAATTTATGTATTTTAGGTGAAAATTCAACTATTTGTTGAAAATCCGTCTTTTTTTGGTAGAAGTGTACTCTCGTTAGTTGAAAATTCATCTTTTTGATTAAAAATTATTTTCTCTAGTTGAAAATTTATTTTACTAATTGAAAATGTATCCTTTTAGTTGAAAGTTCATATATTTGGTTCATAATTAAATTTTTTAAGTTGAAGATTTATCATTTAAGTTGAGAATTCACTTCAACAATTCCATTTTTTATGAAAGATTGACCTTTTTTGATGAAAATTTGATCTTTTTTGTTAAAAAAATGTTATGTTTTGTAAAAAATTTAATTCCTATTCTATTTCTTGTTACGAATTCATTTCTTTGGTTGAAAACAATATTTCGTTAAAAATTCGTTGTTTGTTTTTTATTATAAAATTTATCTTTGGGTTAAAAATTCCACTATTTGGTTGAAAATTCATCACTCTGATTAAAAATTAATTTCCCTAGCTGAAAGTTCGTTATTTTTTAGTTAAAAATTAATTTTTTAACTAAAGATGTTGATACTTTAAGCAAAAAATATTTAAATTTTAAATAAAAAACAGTTCAATTGAACCAAAGAAGACCAATTTTAAACAAAATAGTTGAATTTTCAAACAAATAGTTGAAGTTTTGACAAAAAGAAAAAACCCAAATTTTTAACAAAATAGTTATTTTCCAACCAAATAGATGAATATTCAACTAAAATGATGAATCTTCTTTATTGTATTTATTATACTCGTTATGTTTATTAAAAATTCACATAAACAATCTAACGTTCATTGTGCCAGTTTATGCCTCAATTCGAGATGGTATGGGTAAACTAGTTTAAACTCTAATATATACTTGAATTTTTAACCAGAAAAGATTATTTGTCAAGGAAAAATATAATAGTTGATACTATAACCAATAAGCATTTCAATTTTAAAAGAACAGTTAAATTGAGCCGAACAAAACCTATTTTTAATAAAAAGGGTGGCCGCTGGACTGGAAAACTGGGAAATTACAGTGAATATATTTTTTGACCGGGAATTTTACAAAAATTTTAGAATAAAAATGTTGTGCAACTTTGATTTCAACCGTTTTTTAAATAATTTTTCAAATTGTGAATTTTATAAATTATTATATCATTTAGTTTAGAATGCTTAATTCGAAAATCTTTTACTTTAAAAATTTTCCATTTTAGATTTTTAATTTTCAAGCATATATTTTAATTTAAAAAATTTTTTAATTCAGTTTTAAAGGCTTAAATAATGAGAAGTTTTTAAAATCGAAGATTTTTTAAATAAAAAACAGGGTGGTCGCCGGCCCGGGAAACCGGGAATTTTACGAATTTTCCGAAGAAAAATCTGCCCAAGTTCGATTTTAACAGTTTTTAAAATAATTAAAGTGCAGTTTTGAAGATTTAAACAATTCAAAATTAAAAGAATTTGAACGTGAACATTTTTGATAAAAAACAGTTTTATTTTATAAACTGTAAATACAAATGTGAGTATTTCCAGATTGTAACTGTTTCAATCCGAAAGTCTTGATAAGAATTGCAATTAATATATTATTTATTCCGATAATTTTATTTTTAAAAAGAAATTTTCAGGATTTATCAATAATATATTTTTAATTCAGAGTTGCACGTCTTCCTTTATATTATTTTTTATATTAAATTTAATAAATAAATTTATTAACATATTATTTCTCTTAATTTTTTATCCATTAAAAATGTAAACCTGCGTTTTACAATATTCAACTTAAAAATTAATCCATAATAATATAGTCATAATTAAAGGCTTTTATTAAATTTAAAATATAGTGAGTCTAAATTTTTTAATTTTTATCCCATTTAATTTGAACTTTCTTAATGTAGAAAAAGAATAAGTATTATTTATTTAGCAATATTTCACTGTTCATTTAAGACGAGTAAATTGAAACAAAATATTTCAATAAAAACAATTTAAAAACTGAATTGTTTTACATAGAAAGCTTTGAATCTTTAGATTTTCGAAGAAGTTTTAAACTTTTAGCGTTACAATTTTAATTGTCCTATTTAAAAAGTTTTTAATTTATGAGTAAAATTGTTAAATTTTGACGCATAAATAACAATTGAACACTTATTATTTGTAGAACAAATTTAAGTAATTTTAAGAGATATTTAGAAGTTTTGAAGAGATTCAAAATTAATTAAAAACTTGAAATTATTTCAAGTAATTTAAACGAAGTGTGTTAACATTTTTTCAGAACTTCTAAATATATTTTTAAATTAATCGAAATTTTCCTACAATTTTTGAAAATCCTGCAAATTGAAAAAAATCCTTAAAATGTTTCATAATTTTTCAAAGTGAAAAATCATTTTCAATTTTCCTAAGAATCTTAAGAAATTAATTCTTAAAAAAAATTCTAAAATTTTTATTTGAAATCTGCAAAAATCTACATTTTATTTCAAGTTCTAAATTTAATTCGAATCTTTTTAAAAATTCTAAATATCTCTTAAAATCACTCTAATATTTTTAAAAATAATAAGTGTTCTATTATTATTTATAATTTAAAATCAATTTTTTTTAATTTGCAGGATTCTCTCAAATTTATAGAAAAAACTTCAATTCATTTTGAAATATATTTAAAATTAAAATAATTTAAGAACTGTTAAGTTAAAAAAATTAATTTTTAATGTGTCTAGTTTAAAATTATTTAAAATAATGTAATTTTGAACATTTTTAAAGTTAATTGCTTGATTCTTTAATTTAGACTATTGAAAATGTTAACGTGGATTTATATTTTTGGAAATTAATCTGAATCTTTAAACTCTATAATTGATAAATGTTCTAAAATTTGCAGTTTATTTGCATTTTATTAAACATTTTTAAATTGAAAATTGTTAGTACCTTCCATTTGGTACGTGTAAATTTTTAAGCATTTGAATACACAATTTTTGAATTGAAAACTTTTAAACTTCAATTTTTAAAGTTTCGATTTCAAGTGTTAATCAATTTATTTAATTTTCGAGCCAAAAAAGCGTTTTTATTTATTTAAATATTCCATTTTTGATTGAAAACTGATATTTTTTAGTTAAAAATTCCACTATTTGGTTGAAAATTAATGTTTTTTAGTGAAAAATTTTGTTACAAATGCATACTATCATGTAAAAAATGGTATATTTTTATTTGAAAATTTAGGAATTTGAATTAGTTTAAATTGAATTTAATGTAGTATCCACATTAATTTTACGTAAAATGGGCACTGAATTTTACTTATAAGATAAAATGAAAAATTTGTTTAATCTATTATTAAAATTCATGGACTTTATGAGACAAATTTAAGAAATAATTAATCATGTTTTTAGTATCATTGGATTATTTAATTATTCGATGGTTCCCATATGTTTAAGAATATTATGTAATATAATTTGTCAAATCTTTCTAAATTAAACATATTAATTGAATCCTTAGAAAATGAAAAAATTATTTATAATCCGGACTATGAAAAATTATACATGAAAAAAACCGAGATATCTGGAAAAAACTTGGAATTGTCAGGAAATTTTTTTTCCAGAACCTTTTATTATTTATTAATTCATTAATTATAAATTGTATTTATATATTTTCAATGTATTTTATTTTATTTATTTAAAAAATGTATAACTATAAGTTAGTAATTATTAATTATAAATAGATTAGTTAATTAATTACAACTGGGTCAAAATATCTCAATTGTGCTACTTTTTAATCGATAGTTCTATTTTCAACCAATTTATACATTTTTCGATTCGTTTTTATATCAAAATAACTGCCCTGAAATATTTTTGGAAAGAATTTATTTAAAAAAAGTTATTAACAATCAAAGTTTTTGATCGTTTTTTTTTCAAAAATGGATTACTCGCGAACGGTTCATCGAAATTCAATAATTGAGTTATGAACATTTTTGTTACGAAGTATACTTTACGCTAAAAAATGTTTCGGTAGTAAAAAACATTTTTTTATTGTTTAAATAATCGTTTGTTTTAAAGAAATGAAAATTAATTAAACTTCTACGCCTGTGAAAGAATTCTTCCATGTTCCAATAGATTTTGCAATCTCTTCCGAAAATTTTGGTTGAAAATTATTTTTTTTTTAGTAAAAACTAATCTTTTCAATGATAATTTGACTATTCAATTTTTGTTGTTGAAAATTTACATGTTTCGATTGAAAAATTCACTACTTGATTGAATCCTTAACCACTCTCTTAAAAAACAATATTTTTGGTTGAAGATTAATTTCTTTGGTGAAAAATTGATCTATGCTTAATTGAAAATTAAACCACCTTATTCGTTTTTAGTAGAAAATTAATCTTCTTGGATGAAAATTTATCTAAATTAACTATACCTGGTAGAAAGTTGAACCGCTTGATTAAAAATCCATTTTTTTTATTAACATTTATCATTTCAGTTTAAAATTCGTATCATATTGTACTTAATATGATACCCACAATAATTTTATTCAAAATCATTTATTACCCAATTG
>NC_046666.1:7078542-7092692 GCF_010883055.1 Belonocnema kinseyi | reverse complement strand
TATTTCTTGGCTTAAAGTTGATCCACTTTATTGAAAAATTCATTTTTTTTAAATAATGCTTCATTATTTTAATTGAAAATTCATATATTTTATGGAAAAGTGGACAATTTTGATAATTTTATTATTTTTTAAAATTATTCTTCTTAACTGAAAACTTAATATTTCAACTTTTGGTTGAAAATCTTTTTTTAACTTGATAATTGATCTGTTTTAAAAAAAAAAACATCTTTTTTAGTAGACAATTTATCTTCTTGGTTGAAAATTCCTCTTTTTTATTCAAAAATTGACTATACCTTGTAGAAAGTTGAACCACTTGATTAAAAGTTCATTTTTACATGAAAATTTATCATTTTAGTTGAAAATTCGTACCATATTGTGCTCAATATGATCCCGCGCGCGTTCGAACGTGCAATAACTTTTTGAACTACTGCAAAATACAAACTTTTTTTTCACCAAAATTTTCGAAAGAGATTTTAGAATCTATTGGCACGTGGAAGAATTCTTTCACAGGCGGGGAAGTTTAATTAATTTTCAATTGTTTAAAACAAACGATTATTTAAACAATAAAAAAATGTTCTTACTACTGAACAATTTTTTATTGTAAAGTATAATTCGTAGCAAAAATTTTCATAACTCAATTATTGAATTTCGATGAACCGTTCGCGAGGAATCCATTTTTGAAAAACAAAATGATTAAGAACTTTGATTGTTAATAACTTGAAAAAATATATATTTTTCTTTTGTAAAAATATTTTAAATAGTTCCTCTTTATGATTAAGTTTGTAAATTCTAATTTTGATAATGTGTGATTGCAGGTGCGGAAGAACTGCTAGGGTTGGAAGTCCCAAAGATTGCAGAGTTGTCAATTTCGTTGCCCATCCGTTGGAAATTATTCTCACTCAGAAAATCGAAAAAGCTACGAGGTCTATGAAACCTCTTCCCATGCTCGATTATTTGAAGCGAAATTGGGTCCCGGAGGAAGAGGAAGAGGCAAGAAGTAGACCTGATAATTTATCAGATTACAGTGAAAAAGATTTAAAAAGTATAATAGAAGAACCTGATATCCAGGAGATGGTTGAAGTTAATGAGAAATAGAAAGAAGTGGAATCGTGTACATAGGCGTGTTGAGTAAATTTATATTCATTTTATTAAATCATGTCCTCTTTTTTTTAGATTTACACTTTCATTTTTATTTAATCCGAAAATAGGTACATTATTTTATTTTAATTAATATTTAGGGGCGCCACAGAGTCACTTTTTAACGAAAACCGTAATTTCTTTTTTGACCGGGAATTTTACAAATTTTTAGAAAAAAAAAATCCGTCCAAATTTGATTTTAACCGTTTTTTAAATAATTAGTTAAATTGTGATCTTTTATAATTATGATATAATTCAGTTTAGAATGGGTAATTCGAAAATCTTCCACTTTAAAAATTCTTCGTTTTAGTTTTTTAAGCGTTCATTTGAATTAAAAGAATTTCAGAATGCACTTTTAAAGACTTTAAAGAAGTAAATATTAGAATCGTATAAAATTAATTACTGATTTTTTAAAAATTGAACTGTACTTTAAGATTTAAAAAATGAGAAATAATTGATTTTATAACAATATTGGGAATCAGTTTACAATTGTAGAATTTCCAGATTTTAACGTTGCAAATTAACCTGTTTCAATTTGAAAGTCTTACATAAATGTAAACTTCCTATTGAAACTTTATAATAAATTATTTTTAATTTGAAAATAACTTCAGAATAATATATTTATAATTAAATGCTTTTATTCAATTTCAGTCTAAAATATTCGATTTTTAAACCATGTTTCAAAATTTTCTATTCAGAAAAAGAACAATTACTTAATATTTAGAAATATCTGACAGTTTATTAAAAATCAGTAATTATAAATTAAATATTCAAAAGTACACGCAAAAAAACTAAACTTTGAACGTTACAATTTTATTTTTCTATTTAACAAAATTTTATTTGTAAGTCAAATTGTCGAATTTTGATGTATAAATAACACTTGACGCCTATTATTCTTAGAAAAAATTCGAATAAGTTGAAGAGATGTTTTGAAGATTTGAAACAATTTTTAATTAATAAAAAATTTTAAATGATTTTAAATAATTTAAACGAAGTTTCTACGTATACCGACAAAATCCGGATTATTTGTAACAAAATTTCGGTGCAAATAGATTACGGCCTAATTTAAAACAAAATGTAGATTTTGGCAGATTTCGAAAGAAAGATATAGAAGCTTTTTAAGAATTTTCCCGTTTTTTTCCCCGGTTCGTAAACATTTTTTACAGACAATGATATTCAAAAAATCGAACGCTAAATCCAAAAATAGTTCTATTTGAAGCAATAAAAACTGAAAGGAAAATAAAAGCGCTGAGAGTAGTGAAACTTTTGAATTTTTGAACTTTCAAAATTGAAGTTTAAAAGTTGTTTCATTCAACAATTTTGCATTTAAATCCTTCGATTAAATATCCATCATTTTAGTTGAAAATTAATCTTTTTGGATTGAAAATTAATTTTATTTGATAATTCATAACTTTGGTTGAAAATTGAGATATTTTGTTGAAAATCCGTTTTTTTTTTATGAAAATCTTGTATATTTTAACAAAAATTCTAAAAAACAAGGTTTCAAAATTATATTAAAGCGAATAAAATAGCATTTAGTTTGACGAACTTCAAGAATTTATTTTTTAAAACTTTTTTTTGAATTAAATATCAATATTAAAATTTGTTCCCCTTCCTGAAGTCTTTAAAATAATATTCTAACCAGATATTTATCATGTGTATTTGAACAAATATTAATATTATATCGTTTTTTCTATATATTTTTCTAATTTGTTCAAATACGCAAGATAAATATCTGACGAGGGTATCATTTTAAAGATTTCAAGAATGGGGGCGAATTTGAATATTAATTTTCACCTAAAAAAAAAGCTAAACAAAAATAAACTCTTAAAGTTCGTCAAACTAAATAATATTTTAGTCGATTTTTTCAAAATTTTTGGAAAAATGTATAAAATAAAACAAGATATATATCTGGAAAGAATACAATTTAATAGATTTCAGGAAGCTGCTCAATTTTAAACTGTAAACTGTTATATATATTTTGCGTCGTTTTCGAAAAAAATTAGATTTTTAATTGTTAAAAATGAAAATTTTTTTTTTTAATTTGGATGAAAATTTGTCTTGTTAATTAAAAATTCAATTGAAAATCCACATATTTTGCTAAATATCGATTTTTTAAAATCAAAATTATCGTTTTCCTTGAAACTTAATCTTCTTTTCTTTAATTTAAGTATTCCAGACGAATGCTTATTATTTTAGTTGAAAATTAATATTTTAGTTCAAAAATACAATTATGTGGTTAAATGTTACTCTTTTGTTACAAATTTTTTTTTCTTCTTTGGTCGAAGGCTGAAAATGTAACTATTATTCCAGTTGAATGTTCCATAATTTTAGTTAAAAATGTTCCTCTTTAGTTGAAAATTCATTTTCTGATTAAAAATTTAATTCATTTTTGGTTGAAAAATGCACTTTTTTAGTTGAAAATTCATCTTTTTTGATAGAAATTAATATTCTTGGTTCAAAAATTCATCATTCTGGTTTAAAATTCAACTATTCCATCTAAATATTTACAATTTTATTTGAAAATTCGTCACTTTGTTTTCAAATCTAACTATTTTTTTAAAGTTAGTTTTTTGTTGAAAGTAATTTTTTTATTGGAAATTTAACTTATTCCAATTAAAAATTCCATAGTTGTAGTTGAAAATTAATATTTTTTGATTACACATTACGTTTTAGCTTAAAATTTAATTATTTAAGATTTAGTTGACAATTAATTTTTTTTAATTCAACTATTTCAGTTGAAGATTCATTATTTTTGTTAAAAACTGTTATATTTTATTTTAAATTAATTTTTTTAAATAAAAATGTTACTATTTCATTTTTGGTTGAAAATTAATATTTTTATTTGAAAATTAATCTTCTTGTTCAAAAATTCATCGTTTTGGTTGCAAGTTCGAGCGTTTCAGTTAAATATTCATAATTGATTAGAGTTTTAAAATTCATATTTTCGGTTTAAAATCTAACTATTCCAGTTGAAGATTCATAATTTTATTTTAAAATTCTTCACTTTTTTTTGGAAAATTGAACTATTTTATTGAAAATCCGTTTTTTTTAGATTAATTTTTTCAACTGAAAGGTTAACCAGTTCATTTTTTGTAAAAAAATTGTATTTTTTGAGGAAAATTTTAGTCTTTTCAAATATAATTTATATTCCATTTTTGTTTTCTCTATTGTGTTAAAGGATGTTTGGAATGAAGCGTCATGAATTAAAATAAATGTTTGCGTTTAGCGACTTTTCTTCACTTTTAGAGAGTGTTTTTGGATTTTGAATCTTGCACTTGAGGGATAATTTTTTAGCGCCTGGAGAATCACGTTAGTTGCTCCCGTATCTCAAAACCTTTACTTTTTTTTTTAGAAAAGAACTTTTTTCAAAACTTTGATTTTCCTCGATTTATTTCAAACTTGATTCATATTAGGGTTAAACGGAAAAATTAAAAATTATTAGGGGTCGTCCATAAAATAAATAAATTAAAACTAAACTAAAAAATAAATTAACTAAAATCATGACTGCTTAAATTAAAACTATAATCATTAAATAAATTTGAAACGACGATGCATTTGAACAAAGTTTGCGAAAGATGGCCCCAAAATGATACAGTTCGATAATAATTTAATAAATTCGAAAAGTGTCCCCAAACACTGAATTTGCTCAATTTTAAAGGTACAAATTTCAAATTTTTCAATTTTGATGTCCACTTCCAAGCATTGGTTTACAAATTCAGGGTGGCCGCTGGACCGGGAAACATAGAAAACCGGGAATTTTATAAGACAAGGGAAAACCGGGAACTGACAGTGAATTTATTTTTTGACCGGGAATTTTACAAAATTTTTAGTATAAAAATTTTGTCCAACTTTAATTTCAACCGTTTTTTAAATCATTTTTCAAATTGTGATTTTCTAAATTATGATATCATTCAGTTTAGAATGCTTAATTCGAAAATCTTTTACTTTAAAAATTTCCATTTTAGATTTTTAATTTTTAAAATCATATATTTTAATTTAAATAACTTTAAAATGCAGTTTTAAAAGCTTAAAAATGAAAAATTAGAAGTTTTTAAAGTCGAAGATTTTTTAATAAAAAACAGACTGGCCGCCGGACCGGGAAACCGGGAATCTTACGAATTTTCCGAAGTAAAATCTGCCCAAGTTCGATTTTAACAGTTTTTAAAATAATTAAAGTACAGTTTTGAAGATTTAAGTAATTAAAAATTAAAAGCATTTGAAGTTGAAACTTTTTGATGAAAAACAATTTTATTTTATCAACTGTAAATATAAATAAATAAATAATTTTCTAAATAAATCTTTACTCTGAGTATAGAAATCTAAACAATAATTAATTTGACCAAACTATTCTAGATCCGTTCAAAATGTGAGAATTTCCAGATTGTTTTTAGGATTTATCAATAATATATTTTTAATTCAGAGTTTCAGGTCTTTCTTTATATTATTTTTTACATTAAATTTAATTAATAAATTTATTAACATATTATTTCTATTAATTTTTTTAGCCATTAAAAATGTAAACGTGCGTTTTACAATTTTTAACTTAAAAATAAATCCATAATAATATAGTCATAATTAAAGGTTTTTATCAAATTAAAAATATTGTGAGTCTAAATTATTTCATTTTTATCCCATTTAATTTGAAATGTCTTAATGTAGAAAAAGAATAAGTATTTAATATCTAGCAATATTTCACTGTTCATTTAAGTCGAGTAAATTGAAACAAAATATTTCAATAAAAACAATTTAAAAACTGAATTGTTTTACATAGAAAGCTTTGAATCCTTAGATTTTCGAAGAACTTTTAAACTTTTAGCGTTACAATTTTAATTGTCCTATTTAAGAAGTTTTTAATTTATGAGTAAAATTGTTAAATTTTGACGCATAAATAACAATTGAACACTTATTATTTGTAGAAAAATTTTTAGAAATTTTAAAAGATATTTAGAAGTTTTGAAGAAATTCAAAATTAATTAAAAACCTTGAATTATTTCAAGTAATTTAAACGAGGTGTGTTAATATTTTTTCAGAACTTTTAAATATGTTTTTAAATTAATCGAAATTTTCCTGCAATTTTTGAAAATCCTGCAAATTAAAAAAAAAACCTTAAAATCTTCGATGTTCTTCTTTAATAATTTTTTTAGTCTCTTAAAATCTTCTTAAACTTTCTGTTACAATAATTTTTCAAAGTGAAAAATTATTTTCAATTGAAAAGAAAATTTTTTGTTTGAAATCTGCAAAAATCTACATTTTTTTAAATTCAGCTGTAAGTATTTGAAATTATTTCAAGTTCTAAATTTAATTCGAATCTTTTTAAAACTTCTAAATAACTCTTAAAATTACTCTAACATTTTTACAAATAATAAGTGTTCTATTATTATTTATAAATTCAATTTAAATTTCTTTTTTAATTTGCAGAATTTTCTAAAAGTTATAGAAAGAGCTCAATTCATTTTGAAATATATATAAAAGTTCAGAAAAAAAATTAAAAAATTATTTTGAACTTGGAAAAATTTTTAACCACTTCTAGATTTCTCAAGCTATTGAAATAAAATTTGAAGCTTTTAAAGGATGCCTAGACTATTTAAAATAAAACTAATTCAAGAACTGTCAAGATAAAAAAATTATTTTTCAGTTTTTAATGTATCTAGCTTAAAATTATTTAAAAAACATAGTTTTGAAATTTTTTTAAGTTTATTGCTTGATTCTGTAATTTAGACTTGAAAATGTTAACGTGGATTCATATTTTTGGAACTTAATCTGAATCTTTAAACTCTATAATTGATTAAAGTTTTAAAATGTGCAGTTTATTTGCATTTTATTTATCATTTTTTAATTGAAAAGTGTTACTACCTTTCGTTTGGTACGTGTAAATTTTCGAGCATTTGAATACACAATTTTTGAATTGAAAACTTTTAAACTTCAATTTTACAAGTTTGGAATTCAAGTGTTCCATTTTGAATGTTTCACTTTGTTGTTTATTACTTTATATGGAAAAATGTTTAGAATATAGTTTGATTTTTTAAATTTCATTGACTGTGAAAAATGACCTGGAATTTTTTTCTTGGGTGAAAACGGCCATCCTGAAATTTAAACGTCTTGAGTTGAAGAATTTTTTAATAGAGATTTAAATTTTGCAATAAGGATTCAAATTGCTAAATTTTGAAAATATAAGGCACTAGAATTATGCAATTATTAATATTGAACGGTTTAATTACACGATTCAAATTTTATACGTATATTTCAGTTTCAATTTCTTAAAATCGTTAAATTATCTAAAGCTGCCAAAATTAGATTTGGTCAGTTTTTTAATGTTTCCAATTTGAAATGTTTAAATTAACAGCAGATTTTTACCTAACAAAAGAAAACAAAATATTTTTCAAATTTTTCAAGTCAATGTTTCTGTCTTACCGAAAATCTTATTTTCAGAAAATCAGAGAGCCCATTAAAAAATCAATCGATATATTCTGCCAAAATAAATAACTTTTTAACTTTAGATAGTGTTAATTCCAAATTGAAAAAAAATGTTTTCTTCATATAAACAATATCACCTTCTTTAACTTTCTAAATCGCTATTGATCAATCCATGCTTCTCGAAGATGCGAACAATTTCATAAAATATAATACTATTATATTCCCAATTTTTTAAAAATCTTTTTAAAAACAAAGTAAATAATTTTTTTAAATTTAAAAGGAATATTGGTTGGTTAAGGTAGGTCATGAAAGGTTCTTCAATTGGGCAATCAATGCGTCCCGAAGACGCGAACAAATATATTATATACAATATACATTACTATTTTTAAAAAGTTTTCCTCATATCAACGAGATAAACAATTTTCTTTCATATTTACATATTTTTGTTTATTTATGATATTTCTAGAGGTTCAACAATAGGTCAATAAATGCGTCTCAAAGATGCGAACAAATAGACTATATATCGTATTGTTTTATTTTTAATCTAAAAAAAATTGGCTCATATCAACAGAATAAGGAATTTTTTTCAATTTCATCAATCGGAACTGGGAAGTCAGAAAGGGTTCAACAATAAGTCGATTGATGCGTCTCGAAGACGCGAACAAATACGCGAATAACGACAATTTCTAAAAATTGAATTTCCGAGCTCCTGTCGTAAAATTATATTAAAATACGTCAAAAAGGTAAAATTTTCAATTTAGATCATTACGAACTTCCCCCTATGAGAAACCAATTAATAAAAAAATTAGAATGTTAAATTACTGTCGGTAATTGCAATTTCTATTCAAGAAAACAAAATTTGCTCTCTATGTCATTTATACCGAACGAGTGAAGAGTATAAATAGATAGTTGGATATTTAAAATTCCGTATATTTATATGCAGTTTGGAGAACGGTAAAACGCACACGATTATGGGATAATTAACGTGATCAAATGCGTAATATCTAGGGCAGAAGAACTTTCCATTAATAATAATAACATAATATTGCCCTACAAATTTAAAAATTAAATTTCAACATACGAGCAAATATATACACGCTGGGGCTTACATACATGGCCAGTTGAATGCTACCCGAATTGCACAATAGCAGGGGAGAAACCATTATACAGGGGTATTTTCATATTTCGCGCCTTTAAAGTTGCATTCGGATCGGTCATTCGGCCAAGTCCGTGCATCTTCGGATCAAGTTTATGAGTTTCCATGGTTGCGTTCAAAACTTCAAGCGGTTATGTTCAGATTCACCTGTTTGCCCTAGTCGCTGTCAGTTAATATAGGCAATGTCAATTTAAAGTTTACGCATGTGATATTTCATTCACTTTATTAAAAAAATATCCTGTCCATTCATAACATACCTTTTTTTATGCAGTAAAAATAAGCGTTAAACACCATTCACTCTTCGCTCACTGGAAGCGCAGAATATTATTACTATTTTATAGTATTTGTCACTGAGCAGCTATTCTATAATGGTATTAGCAAAGAAAAAAAATTACGTTTACTTCTCAGTTCATATGTCTCACTTCATTATTAAGTAAACACTTTTATTATTTGTAATTTCTATATAACATAACCTATATTGTTTTTACACTTGTATCCGTTTAAAGTTTCGAACGCAACCATGGAAACTATCATAAACTTGATCCGAAGATGCACGGACTTGACGGAATGGCCAATCCGAATGAAAATTAAAGGCGTGAAATATGAACATACCCCTGTATAATGGCTTCTGCCCTGCTGTTATGCAATTCGGGTAGCATTCAACTCGCCATGCATGTAAGCCCCAGCGTATCCACCCTGTATGAGTCAATTTAAAAACTATTTCAATTAATTGATTAATTTATTTCTCGACTCGGAATTCCACCTTTTTAAAAAATAATTCTGTTCAAGAAATTTCCTCTTTTTCTTGTTTTTTTTCGCTTAAATGCGAATATTATATTATATTTTTGGTTTAAAATTAATCTCTTTTAAGTAAAAATTCAGTACTGTTTGAGTGAAGATTTAATTGTTTTCTTGGAAATGTGTTGATTTGTAGTTGAAAATTAATTTTATGAACTGAAATTTTAACTAACCAATTTTTAGCTAAAAATTTATTGTTTTTAGTTTAAAATTCAATTATTAAATTTTTCATTGAGAATTTATCCTATTTGGTCAAAAAATTGATCGTTTTCAGTTGAAATTTCAACTGTTTCGCTTAAAAATTAAGTATTTTGTTGTAAATTCGTATTTTTTGTAGAAAATTAGTATTCTT
Source organism: Belonocnema kinseyi (assembly GCF_010883055.1). NCBI lineage: Eukaryota > Metazoa > Arthropoda > Insecta > Hymenoptera > Cynipidae > Belonocnema > Belonocnema kinseyi. Next base: position 7,082,832 of record NC_046666.1, on the reverse strand, counting down.
GATTGAAAATTCGATTGCTCTATTGAAGGATGAATTACTTGGTTAAAAACTCATTTTATTAGTTGAAGATACATCTCTTTGGGAGAATACTTAAATTATTTAAGTATTACATTTTTTGGTGGACACTTGTCTGTTTCGGTTAATTACGACTGTTTTTTATTACAAATTTAAAATTCTTTCGTTGAAATACCAACTATTATATTTTTCCTTATCATTTTTCGATTGAAACTTTCAACTTCGTAGCTGCGAATTCAACAATTGATAATGCAACTTCTTATTCAGAAATTCAACTATGTGGTTAAAAATTAGAATGTTTTGTTAAAAAGTCATCTTTTTTCGAAAATTCAACTGTTTTAGCTGATGATTCGTCTTTTTCATTAGAAAATTCGTCCTTCTGGAATACATTTTTTTTTAAGAGAAAACTTCTTGTTTGAAAATACATCTTTCTTGATTGAAAAATAAACTGTATTTTTCAAAATTGTCTTGTGGATTGAAGATTTAACTATTCGTTTAAAAATTTAAAACTATTTAATTATAAATTAAACTTTTTGTTTGATAGTTCATCTTTATCTTGTAATCTTGTTACAAATTTTATTAAATATTTAATTATTTTGTTGAAAATTCATCTCTTTTGCTTGAAATTTGAACTACTACTTTTAAAAAAAGTAATTTTTTTGTTGAAAATTTAACTTTTTTTGTTGAAAATTCGATTTTAGCTTTACTGATGATTATTCTTTTTTCTTTAAGGATTCAACTGTTTCATTAAAAGTTTGTCTATTTTGTTTAAAGTGAACGGTTTTTTATTTAAAATTTAATTTTTTGTTGAAATTACATGTTTCGTTGAAAATTCAATTTTTGTTTGAAAAATCAATCACTTGGTTCAAAATAGAACTACTTTTAAACCATTTATTTTTTGTTGATGATTCGATAAATAATGTTTTTTTTGTTTGTTACAAATTAGTTCTTTTTTTTAACTAAAAATTTGACTGTTTCATTTTTGGTTGAAATCTTTACATTTTTTAGTTCGAAATTCAACAATTTCGTAAAAAATTAATTTTTTGCTTAAAATTCATATTTTTGGTTGAACATTAAACTATTTTGGTTAAGAATTAAACTATTTTTTTGAAAATATATCTATTTTGTTGGAAATACGATGTTATTTTTTGTAAAAAATTAATTTTTTTATCTGAAAAAGTAGCTATTATTCTTTTTGGTTTTTCAAATAGGCTTTCAATTTTTTTATAAATAAATAAGACGAAAAAATGGCAATTTTTTCTATTTGACTTTCCCGGTTCTCGTCAATAACCTGAAAATGGTTGAAATTGCCTACGTTTATTATTGTTAATAATGTCAACAAATCCAATAAACAAATGCATATATGGAACAAAAAGGCATAATAATAATTATGAAAAAATTATTAATAAAAAACCTTGAATATATTCTACAGTAAAATAAGAATAAATTTTAGAAAAATTCATAATTTTTTATTAATCTTATGACTTTTTTAAACAAGTTTAATGAACAAATGTATAATTTGGGCATTTGTCAGCAGAAAAATTTGTTTTTTTTCAATGCACGTCCTTTCAGTTGGGAACTTCATGACAATTTCAGCAACATGCATAATAACTAGTTGATATAAGTTTTAGGATTTTTTAAACAAATTTAATAAACCAATGCATAGATAAGGCATTTGTCGAAAGAAAATTACGTTTTTTTCGATGACAACTTTTTAAATTAGGAAATTCATGATCGTTTCAGAAAAGATCATTATTTATTGATCAATATTATGATTTTAAAAATTAATTTTAATTTAAAAAATGCATTTTTGGGGCATCATTGGGGCAACAAATTTAATAAACGAATGCATAGACAAGGCATTTGTCGAAAGAAAAATTCGTTTTTTTCGATGACAATTTTTTTAATTAGGAAATTAGAAACTTAATGATAATTTCATTAACACTCATACTTACTACTTAGTTCATAAATTCTGTGATGTTTTAAACAAATTTAATAATCATATGCATTAATTGGGCATTTGTCGACAAAAAAGTTTTTTTTTCAATCTTAATCCTTTCAATTAAAGTTTCTCATTACTTTCATTCTTTTGATAAGGCTGCAGCTTTAAGATAATGAATTTTTTATTTAATTTGTTTTTTTTTAAATATAAAATTTATCAAATAATTATGTATTTTTCGGAAATTATCATGAATTTCCCCATTAAAAGGATTCACATCGAAAAAAAAAAGAATTTTTCCATCGATAGATGCCCCAATAATGCATTGATTTAGTACAATTGTGTTAAAAAGTCATAAAATTGATCAATAAATTATGCATTTTTTCTAAAATTATCATTAAATTCCTAATTTAAAAAGTTGTCATCGAGAAAAGCGAAGTTTTCTTTCGACAAATGGCTTATCGATGCATTTGTTTATTAAATTTGTTTTTAAAAAAATTTATTAAATAGTTATAAATGTTGCTGAAATTGTTATGCGGTTCCCAATTGAAAGGACTGGCATTGCAAAAAACGCATTTTTTTGACGACAAATGCCCGAATAATGCATTTGTTTATTAAATTTTGTTTTAAAAAATCATAAGATTAATCAACAAATTATGAAGTTTTCTAAAATTAGCATAAAGTTTTTAATTTAAGAAAATCGCATCGCAAAAAAAACGATTTTTTCCATCGAAAAAAGTCTGATTAATGCATTTATTTATTGAATTTGTTTACAATATTAAAAATAATAATCTCTGGAAGAAATGCCTTTATTATATTGTTTTCATCGAAATTTCTTGAAATGTAACTTTAAACAACGTAAAATTATGGAAACTCGTAAAAAAAATTCTTTCAACAAATAATTTGTTTATAAAATTTTTTTTCTTTATTTTATAATATTGGAATATTTTAAACTAATGTTACTCTATGAAGCTTGGACTATTTAAACCATTTTCATATTATTGACGAGCAACAGGAACGTTCAATAGAAAAAAATGGCAATTTGGTTAATTATATTTGTTTATTTATAAAAAATTAAAAGCCTGATTTAAAAATCAAGCTCAGCAACTCTCTTAAAAATCTTATATGCTTTTTTATACAAATTTTTTTGGTTCAAATCGGTCAATACTTGTGGACTATACGTTATTTTGAAGCAAAAAAGTCATTTTTCCCCTTCTGTGCGACACACCGGTGGATTCCAGCTTAGTGTGATGAAATGTGACAAAGAAAGGGAGGGGTGGAACAAGTTTTCAAAATTACGTGACGTAATTTTCGAAGAGTCCCTGAAGGTAAGTTGTCCGTTTTGAAATGTTGTTCCTGGACTGAAAATTGATATTTCTTTCCTTATTTTGAGTGACTTTATTTATGAGCAAAAGTGTCTGCTTCGAGGAGAGAAGAGAAAAGCTAGGGGGCAGGCAGCAGATTGAATCTATTCTTTGATCTGTCGTGCCACACGCAAAGCAAGGGTCTTGAATAAGAGCCCAGCATGCCCGCATCTCTCTGACATGAGTCTGATGCGAGAGCCTAAACCCTAAAGTCTAAACAGTGAACATCTGCAATTCTGTACTCAAGTTACACTCTATCCCATCACATCAGTTACTTGAATACACTGTGTGTACACTATAGATAGATAGAACAAATGCACCCTAGGATAATTACAGAAAAGCACCAACTCGGCTGATCACGCAAGGATGAGTGGATTTGAGAATGAAGTCGATTTCAACCGGTTATCCGGTCTCAGAAGAGGAGACTCAAAGTCCCCTACCCGCTCCCCCCCCCCCTCTCTAATGAGATTTTAATTCCTCTCTAGAGGTCACGGTGTTAAGTGGGGTTTCTTGAATACAGACCGTCCGTCGATTTGGCTCTTAGTTGAACCCACTTTCAATATATGGCTCATTTCAATTTTCCTGTCACAGTTGAATTAATTAGCCCTTAATAATATGCCAGCTCAGTGGGGAGAGGAATTTAAAGTGCATCTGCATTTTAAATTTACTGCCTTATGCTATCAGTTTTTATTCCATCTAGTTTTTAGGGCTTCGTAGCACCGGGCAGAAAAATCTTACAGCCTGGGTCAGCGGTCGGTCCGAAAGTCTGTCGTACTTTTTTTTAGAAAGAGCAAATGAGGGCAGGGAAAGTAGCTGAAACGAGGAAATTGGGGGAAGGGAGGTAGGAGAATCGTGAGAAAAAATGGGGGTAGGGAAAGTAGGGGTAGCGAGTAGAAATGGGGGAAGGGTAGTAGAGGAAATAAGGGGAAAATGCAGAGGAAATGGAGGAAGAGAAGTAGTTGAAATGAGGTG
>NC_046666.1:7067764-7078442 GCF_010883055.1 Belonocnema kinseyi | reverse complement strand
ATATAGGGGTAGTGAGAGGAAATTGGAGAAGGGAAGTAGGGGAAATGAGAGAAAGAAAAGTAGGGGTAGCGAGGAGAAATGGGGGAATGAATGCAGGAGAAGTGAGAGGAAATGGGTAGAAGAGCAGTAGGGGAATAGAGGATGGGAAGTGAGGAACAAGAAAGTAGGGGAAGTGAGGCTGGAGAAAGTAAGAAAATTGAGGAGAAATTTTGCGAAGGGGCAGTAGCGAACGTAAGAAAAAATTAGGGGTCGGAAAGTGCGGGGAATGAGGTGAGGAGAAGTACGTGAAATTAAAATAGGGGTATGTGGGAGAGAAATGAGGAAAAATGAGGAATTAGAAAGTAGGGTAATCAGGGGAGGGGAAAATAGGGCTGCAAAAGCAGAAAAAATTAGAGGAAGTTTAGGAATGAGATAAGGGAGTATAGGGAAAATTAGGGTGAATGATGGTAGGCTGATTAGGGTAGTGATGGGATGTAAGGAGAAGGGAAGTTGGGAAAGTGAAGTGCAATCATTGAGAAAAAGGGATTTTACCTTTTATGATCTTGGATTTTAAAAGTTGGGGCAGCAACCTACAGATATTAAGCCTTAAAATTTAGATAATAAGTTTTATAATCAAAGGTGTTCAAGATTAACATCCAGATTGTACGGCTCAACATCTATAGATTGCTGTCCCAATTTTTAAAATCCAAGATCACAAACAGTATAATCCATTTTTCTCAGTGAAGAGGGATTGGGAGGTAGGGGAAGTCAGGGGGAATTAATAGATGACGATTAGAGGAAGTGATCAGATGTGAGAGGGTAGGGGAAGTAGACGTGAGATGAAATACGGGAAGTGAAAGTTGTGGGAATGAGATAAGGGAAATTCGGGGAAATGAGGGAAATGCAAATAGGGGTAGTGATGGAAGATAAGAGGACGGGAAGTGCGGGAAATGAGGTGAAATCAGAGATCGGGAAGTAGGAGAAGTGAGGGTAAATTAGTGGAGGATGAGTAGAGGAAGGAATCACCTATGAGGGGAGCGTCACTAGAGGAAGGGAAATAAAATAAGAGGAGGGAAGTAGGGGAAATGATGGGGAATGAGGGGAGTGAAAATTATTTTAAATGTAATAATTTATTTTAAAATATTAAAATAATATAAAAGGGTAGATAGGAGTGAAATTTTTTTTCCGAATCTGTTTTGAAGGTATGTATAAATGTTAACGTATCCTATCAGGAAAACTCATGATTAAAAAAAAAAGATATTTATTATAGACACCACAGGTGAGTTGCAAGTTTGAAAAATAATTTTTTTCTATGTGTTCATAACTTATTTCTGTATTTGGTTAATGGGATACTTATTTACAATTTTGATAAAGTATTTTACATAAAATTATTTCTGTTCGTACGGAATAGATACATTGCTATATTTTGGAACGAAACAATTTTTTAAGTAAGTTCTTAGGACACTTGAAAATACTAAAAAATGATAACTTAGTCTCAGCACCATTGAAGTTGTAAAGTTTCTGTAAACGAAAGGAGAAAAGAAGGCATTTTTTAAATTTGAAATAAGTGTTCTATTAACAAAATCTAAAAAAAAACTAAATATTTTTGTGGATATTTGAACAAATTCCAACTTGATAAAATTCAACTTTTTCTTAAATTTGATTGTTTATAATTTTTGCAACCATAGAAAACATTGTATATAGTTTTGTTGAAAATTTGTCGTTTTGAACAGATACATAATTCTGCTTGTTGGATTTAAATTTCAGCTTTCGATATAAAATTAATCTTTTTTGGTTGAAAGTTACTTTTATTTTTAATTTAAATTCTATTATTATATTTTTGATTCTGAATTCATCTCTTTTTGTGGAAATTTAACTTTTTGAATGAACATTCATATTTTTGGTTTGAAAAATCATTTTTTTTTTATCCAAAATGAAATTGTTTGGTTAAAAATATGATCTTTTATAGTGAGAATTCAACTATTTTGTTGAAAGTTCGGCTTCTTTGGTTGAATTCAACTATTTTTTATTTAAAATTGAAATCTTTTTTTTTAAGTATCAACTACTAAATTTTGTTATTGAGAATTAATTTTCATCGGTTAAAAATACGTTCAATCTTCTATTGAAGATTCATCCCTATGGTTGAAAACTGCAGAATTTGTTTGAAATTTTTTTTCTTTCTTGACTCAAAAATCATTCTTAGTTCCAATTTTGTCTTTTTGGTTTAAGAATTCATCTGTTTTGTTTAAAAATTCAATCAATCTACATAGGTTGAAAATTTCGGGGGTTTTTTCTTTGTTGAAAATTAATTGTTTTAACTGAAAACTGAACTATTCCATTTTTTCTGAAAATTCATCGATTTCAGTTAAAAATTCAACGTTTAAATTTTTTGTTGGTGATAGATTCATAACTTTATTTTTGTAGTGTAAATTTAACTATTCTATTTGAAGTTATATTATTTCGGTAGAAAATTTATCTGTTAAAAAATTCGCTTTTTTGTCCTTTGACTATTCAGCTTTGTAAGTTGAAATATGAACTTTTTTTATATAAAAATCGTATTTTTCATGAAATTTCAACTATTTATTTGTTTAAGTGGCATCTTGCTTGGTTAAAAATTCAACTATTTTGGTAGAAAATTCCTCGTTTGGCTTGAATACTTAACAATTTAGTTTTATTTCTGGACAGAAAAATTTTCCTTTGTTGAAAATTCAACTGATTTGTTTAAAAATTGTCTTTTTTCTCGAAATTTCAACTATTTGGTTTTATCTTCATTTTTCTTGGTTACAAATGAACTTTTTTAAATTAAAAATTCATCTATCTTGTTTGAAACTTCCACTATTTGTTTGAAAATTAATTTTTTTGTTCGGAAATTCTTTTTTCTTTTTTTGTAGTATAAAATTAATTTTTGACTCATGGAAAGAGAAGCAATGGTTGCCACAGACATACAAATATTGTTATTCATGGTATTGAGGGATCAGCAAATGAAGTGGAAGTGAGAACCTTGAATATGGAAGCATTTTCAAAGAGGAATGGTTGTGTAATTAAATTTACACACGTTGAAGTCTTCCTTTTTTTTATATTTAAAATCAATCATTCAATTTTAAATATTAAAATGAAATCCATGATTTACCTTTCTCTCTAGAAGACTATTTTGTAATCTGAAAATTAATATAATTAATTCTACGATGATGTGTTATTATAAAAAATTTGATTTACTCCTTTAATATATTCAAAAACAGCGCGCCGTATATAGCCAATGAAACTGTCGATGCGACGCATGCGCAGTGCAGTTGGTAGGCTGAATTGGAAACACTACTTTAGATATGAATGCACGAACCATGGCTATGGTTGAACTCGTAATGTTAAAATGACTGCGGTACTCGTACTATGGTTAACGTAACCATTCCTCATTGTTTTATGCTTTAATAGTCCAGCACTGTAATCGCTTTTAGTATCAAGCTGCAGAAAGACGACAGCCATTTTAGTGTGTGTACTAAAGCAGTTGTCATCGCATCAAAAATTGTTCGACAAAATGGAGAGTAATTGTGCTCAACTTTTGAGGGACTTTGGATTCGAAAAGTATATTCCACAGTTTGAAGGTAAGTTTGGAATAGAATTTCTGGGAAAATTGATCATCTCTACTCTGTACCCGCGTACGTCAGACTTCCACGTGCCGTGTGAACTGAAATTTATGGCCGTGGGAATGTAACCTCAAAAATTCTTTTTACATTTTTTGAAACTCATTTTACGTTCACATGAAACGCGAAATTGAGTTGAAATTTTGGGAAATTAAATAAGAAGCATTAGGAAACGTTTTGTCTGGTTCAACATTTTTACAATTACAAAAAATTTTGTTTTTTGTAACAATTTTTTTTCCTTTTTTCATAATTATAAAAATCGAGGACCAGATAAACGTTTCTGAGCGTTTCTTATTTAATTTTCCAAATTTTCAACTCAATATCGCGGTTCGTGTGAACAGAAGTTGGATTTGAAAAAGAACATGGAAAAAAAATGTTGAGGTTACGTTCACATGGTCTTGAACACTATAAGTTTACTCTCTAACTGAACCAGTAAAATTGTTACTGGTTGAATCAGTATTTTTTATTATGACTGGATAACCTGTGATTCTCCTACTTTGATTGGGTAAATCAGTAAGTGACTCAACTAAAACAACGTTACTGAATATACCAGTGACGCCAAATTATTGATTCAACCAGTGCTATATCGCTCCACGCTACCAAAACATGAACAGATAAAATACTCTTAATCATATAAAATATCGTGTGTACCGAGGCAGGGAAGTATTTTTTTTACTCTCTCGCTAGTGATGCAACATCGATATTTGGACTTCGATATTCGATATCTTAATATCGATAGTAGACAATCGATATATCAATAACCTATATCGATATTGACATCCGATTATCGATACCGGCTGTTTTCATCAGGATTGGCCAGTTACGCGCAGGGTTGGGCACGTTATTTACTCCAGGTAATTTACTTGAATTTTTAGAGTAATTTACGTCCGGAGTTTTCTACATTATGTAAATTAATGTAAATTACGTCGATGTAGAACTTGCGAATATTTCGATGGCTGTGATTTGTCTGATCTGGCATAAGTACATGATCTCTCCGTGTGGTTTGTGGACTGTGAACGTGTGCTTGACGATCGTTCTGCAATTATTATTTAAAATTTCACAGATTAAGGCAAGATGAATAGGCAAAGTTTAAAGAAAAAAAATAAAGCAACAAATATCGGTAAACATTTATAAGTAATGACTGCAATAATATCATTAACACTAATCAATAATTAGTGGTTAAAAAGTGAAATGATATGATCTAGAAATATTTTATAAATAAAGAGTAATTATATGACAAATTAAACTTTCATTATTGTAAATTAATTGATTAATTACGAGTATTGTATAGGGGAAAAACGAAATTGAAATTATATTTAAATTTAAATTTTCATTGAAGTCCTAAATGTAAACTTTAACAGTATAATTCTCTAAAAATGAAAAAAATGTTGTTCACGGAAAAAGCAACTGAATTTAATATAGTTATAACGATACCTTTTTATTGGTATTAACTTCGTGATGAAAAGGAATTTTTTTACATGAAGTACATGCATCTACACCTCATTAATTTATTATAATCTTGAAAATTGTTTGAGCTTGCACTAATTTATAAACAATTCTTTCGAGTGTAGGTTATAATATAATTGTAATATTATAATAAATATAATATATAATAATGATATAATATAATTGCAAAAATTAATAATAATTCAACACTATTTACATGCCTATGACCAAGAAGACGTTTATAACCACTGTTCGTAAATAGTTTATCGCAAAATAGGCATTCAGCTACACTTTTGTCTATATTGTTAAATTTTACTTTCACTTTCTCAAAACTTAGGGCTTTTCATGGGGTATTTGGAATCCTGACATAAATCTTCTTTCTCACAATTTTAACCGTTTTTTAGTTTAATATCTAGAATCCTTAAATTAATTAAGGTTTGAAGGAGGTTATGTCACGTGCTAGGAAATTGAAAAGTTCATAACAGACAACCACCATCTTTGTCATGTAATTTACCGGTTTTATACAGTTTTCTACGTAAATTACTTCATTTAGGTAATTTGCGTAGAAAGCTCGAGTGACGCGTCACTTCGCAACCCTGGTTACGCGTAACTCGAGTATTTTCTACGCATATTACGTTTTTGCCGTAATATACGTCAAAAACAGTAGAAAACCATCGAAAACAGTAGAAAACTCCTGTAAGTTATGTTTTCAAGATGGCCGATTTGTAAAATCAGTGTCATCAGTCTTGACAAGTACATAACCTCATTTTCGAAATATAGTAATTATTAATAATTCTGTAGAATGTGTTATAGTAATTTGAAATAATAATTATGTCTGGACTTAGAAGAAATACCCAACATCATAATGTAATTAAATTGAAGGGTTTTTTTCGAGCGAAAGAAAGGACAGAAAACTTCCGCAGAGTCGTTTAACTTCTTCGGTAATAATTATTAAGCATAATATTGTCTTCCCAATTACAACCTCAAACTGCTTCAACATTTATTTAAATTTGAAGAATTTCTAAAAATTAGTGTTTTGCGCGATATTTACGAGGCGATTAAAATAATATAATTAAAATTAAAATTATTTATTTACAAATTTACTGCAATGAAAATTTGAAAAACGAACACTGCAACCACGTTCCACATCCCACATCAAGAAAAATAGTTTATACAGGTATTTTTCGAAGTTGACGCTTGCGCACTGAAAGTTTTCATTTGGACGTAATATACGTCAAAGGACGTAGAAAACTACAGAGGTATATACGTGGTAATAAACGCGTAGAAAACCACGTATAATACGTGGAGTATGGTATTTTAATTAAAACATATGTTAATATTAATTTTTATGACACATGCATGATTTTAGCCCTTTTCGACGAATATAAATTAAAACTAAAGCTTTTCTTTTTACTGCAAAGGGAAGTGAAAAGTGACATCAAAGGTGAATAATGAAAACTATACATCTATGAGCTTACATTTTACAATAATCAGCCCACGCATCGTAAAATCTATAAAGAAATTTGGTTGCTGATAATTGAACTTTGCGGTTATTTATAAAAATTTACCATATGTAACTAACGAAATCACCGTGAATTCCCAAAATTTTAAAATTTAATTTTGGGTAATTTATCTTAAGTTTCCAAAAATAACCTGTAATATTAGGATAAATGACCAACTAAATTCATAAATTTCCAGAAATTTATACAAATATTGAAAATTGAGTTTTGGATAGTTTATGGTAAGTCACCATCTTTACCTGTAAAATTACCGAAAATTTTCGCAAATTTAAAGATATTTTCAAATTTATTTTTTTGTTAATTTATCTTAAGTTACCACAAATGGCCTGTAATATTACAATAAATCACCAAGAAATTTATTAGAATTGGTTTAATTAAATTTTGGGTCATTTTTGTTAATTTACCATATTAACCTGTAAAACTACCATAAATGACCGAAAATTTCTGGAAATTTAAAGACATTTTTAAATGATAATATGGGCTGAAATCATGATTTTATTTCGAGAAATTTCTGAAATCATACATTTGTTATAAAAAATATCGTATGCGACAGCAGGAAGAATATACTATTATAGACGAAAAGTTAAATGCACCATATTTACGGTCATATACAATACATATTAATTGATTTAAAAGTTACTTTTTAAAAATATTTGTTGAGAATTTAAGATTTACAACCTAAAAATTGAATTTGCATTTATTTGGAAGATGATCAGTGACCCGGGAAATGACTAGGAATTTTTGTGAGATCAGGAAAAACAGGGAAATCACAGTGAATTTATTTGTCACCGGGTTCTGACCGGGCTTTAAAAAAACTGTTACTGAATTACTTATTGAAAAATATTTGTCAAGAATTATTGATAAAATATTTTTTTTAATTAGTAAAATATCGATATTTTCAAGTCGATATATCGTTCATATCGATATACTAATGTTCGATATATCGATATTGAAAATACAATAGTTTTCATTTCGATATTGCATCACTAGGTCTCTCTTGTTTGCAAAAACTCTCGCTCAGCCGTTAAAAGACTAGTTTTTCTCATGTAAAGAACATAATTTTTTTCTCTCTAAAGTCAAAAATAAACTACTTACCGGGTTGCAAACCAATCGCAACGCTCCTTTTCGACAATAGAACCTAAAAAAAGCACACTAAGACGTCTCATTTTCTCTGGGTTTTCGTTACACGACCTCATGATCTCCTGTGTTAAACTCAATAACTATTGGTCCTTTTTAAATCCAATGTACACAGACCTTTTAAAAGTAGAGATCAAAGCATCGACAAGGAATTTGTTGATTGTGAATGCTCTTTTGTTAAAGCTCCTTCGGCTTTAACGAACGCATTCTCATTACATTTGTTGTGCTTCGCACTCGATTTTTTAGTAAACGCGAGCGTTTCTACAGTATTCAGATATTGCAAATTATTTTACTAATTTTATTTTTCATGATTACTTTAATATTTGCTGCTTATTTTGCACTAATTTTTATTCTAAGCTACCCTGAAAAATCTATTATTGAAATAAATTTATATTATTAAAATTGATAATATGAAGTGGTGTTGAAACATAGGTATTTTATTTTCTTGTTTTTACAACATTAAAAAAGTGCACATCCTATAAAAAATAATTTTGTTATTAAGCATTTTATTGCAACTTATTTCGTTTTTTCTTTCGAGTGCACACCTATTTTTTCGAACATCACCTCCACACTGAGTCAAATTGACCTTGTTCACTTTTTGGTTGTCTATAATTTCACAGCTACTGAACCTTTTTACTTACCAAAATTTAGAGGTATACTTTCAAGTATATAAAAGTAATTTATAAGCATTGTAAGTGTCTTTAAAATCTTTAACATATTAAACAAAATTCTCGAAAAAATATTTTTGCAAAAAATGAAGTTTTATGCAAAAAATATTTTTGCAAAAAGTGAAGTTTTATGCAAAAAATAATAACTTTTTTAATTTTTAATATTTTTAGTTAAGGATTTAAGTGAATACTCTCAATGTATGCCTAAGTAATAAAAAAATAGTCCTACTTTGTACCTTGAAAAAAAAGGTATTTATTCCGCGTACTGATAAAGGTTATCTACAAGGTGTAAAAAATAGTGATTCTTTCACATACATGAGTGAAATACATTTTTATTTATTGTACAAAATAAAAATTTTTGTTACACGAAGATTTGGTTACTCATACTTATTCATGACCATCACAATCGTTGCACATATACGCGTGATGGTCATCGCACATTGGTCGCTGGCAAGAGGGACACTGTACCTTTGTCTTCCTGTTTATTTTTTAAGCACAAAGTTGACATCTTACTCTTTTCTCTAGTTGTGGTCGTGTGCCCTTGCGCAAGCTTTAAAAAAAGCTTTTGGCACTTTTTCCAGTAAAAAACGTTTATAATTGATGGAAATGAAAAATCAAAATTTTGTTAAATTCGACGTTAAGTAAATACATGGGTCGCCATTACCCTGCTTCGATTTCAATCGCTTCTGAATGATGACTGATGACTCAGCACGCTACAGAAACTGTCTAAAAATGTAGCCGGGACTTCGAACTATACTTATAAGGCTACGGTACCGCAATTTTTTCAAACGCCTGAGTGATATTTTTGGTCAAAGTCGGTGACAGGGTCAATGTGACCCAGTATGTACTCGAAGGGTTAAATAAAATGTTAGTGTAGCTTGTATCGTTTTTCCCGAAAGTTAATTTTTTTATTTTTAATGTATTTTTGTAAAAAGTGTTTAACAAAGTTGCAATTTTTTTGTTATTGAACAAATTTTGTCTTTTCATTTTTTTCGTCTCTTGTGTCATTTTTCCAAAATTTTAATTTTTTTTATTTTTATTCTTATTTTTTACGATTAAAAGAAAATTTACCGGTCCTTTATAAAAATTACAAATAAATCATTTGTAGTTTTTTTCAAAGCAACTATTGTCTATTTTTTTCTTAGCTTGTGTCGCTTGTCCAAAAATTGATTTTTTATTTTTCATGTTTTTTTTTTACAAATAAAATCAGAACTACGCATCGTATCAAAAAGTGAACATTAACATATTTGTAGATCTGTTTAGAGAGCAACATTTTTGTCAATTCGTCATTTGTCGCATCTTGCCTAGTTTGACCGCAAAATGAAAATGATTATTTTTCATTATTTTTTATACTGTTAAAATTTGAATTTTCGATTTTTCAAGAATATTCAAAAAGGTGTTACGAAAATCTTGTAGTACGCATGTTAATGCATTGAAATGGGGTTTCATTTTACTAGTTTTATTCCTTCTTCTAGCGGCTTTATTCAATGACATAGAGAGCCTGGAGGCGCTCGTTTCCCAACCGAATCTACTGGCCCAGATGATTGGCCCTTTAGGCCAAAGGGCGAAATTTGTCGCAAAAATGGAAAAGTTTATCTCAGAGCAGAAAGAAGAAGCTGCTGTAAGTGATTTTGTAATGAGACCGTGTAAATAGGAATGAACTTCTCAAGTTTCTGTAACTTTATGTTAAAAACTATTCCAAAATGGGCCTATTTACACTGCAGCAGTTTTTCCTACCATGACAGAAACTGTCACGTTTGGCAAGCAATAAGGAGCGCCGGTTAAAAACAGGATATTTCTGATTGGCTGGCCAGCGTAGTAGTTTCTGCTACCGTAGAAAAAACTCTGGCAGTGTAAATAAGCTTAATATTACTGCATTCAATGTAGTACTTTCCCCACATTGAAATTAGGGATTTTAGATATAATTTTAAGACTGCAAAGCTAAATCATGTGAAATTACCTCATTCACTTATAACTCTGTACTTTGAATGTGTGTTATAATCGAGCCTACATTCAACATTGTAATCTAAGAAGCTCATGTGTAAAATCCCTAACATCAAAATGTAAAGGTTACTATACTATATAAAAGTCACTATAAAGAAATTTTCTAAATGTAAAATCACAGAAGCTTGAAAAAGTAATTTTCATTTTTTACAGTGCAATAAACATCACGAATAAAAAAATCCTCGTCTTATCAGAGAGAAATAGAGAGTCACAATGCATTAGAAATATCAGTTGATAGAAACATGGCGCCCCCTACTCGCCCGTATACCCGTGATGGTCATTTGAT
>NC_046666.1:7066403-7067664 GCF_010883055.1 Belonocnema kinseyi | reverse complement strand
CTTTGATTGAAAATTCCACTCTTTGGTTGAAAGTTAAACTACTTTCTTCATAATTCATCTCTTTTGTTGAAAATTTATATTCTGGGTTAAAACTAAATTTTTAAAATGAAAATTTAACTATTCGGTTGAAAATTGAACTGTTTGGTTGAAAACTAATTTGTTTTAGTTGAGAATTCAAGTATTTTGTTGAAAATTCAACTTGTTGGTTGAAAGTTGAACTAATTTCTTTAAAATTCATTTTATTTGTAAAAGATTCGTAATCTTACAATTAGTTCAAGATTAATTTCTTTTGTTGAAAAATCTTCTTTTTTTTTCATTAATTTTTTTTTAACTCAATATTCAACTGTTTGTTTTTCAAATTACTTTTTCTTAGTTGAGAATTTAAGTATTTCGTTGAAAATTCGTATTTTTTGAATGAATTTAACTGTTTCTAATTTAAAACCTAAAAGATCTGAAAGATCGAACTAGCTGTTCGAAATAGACGAGTGTTCATCAATATAGTTGATTTTGCTACCCAAAAAAGATGACTTTTTAGGCAAATGTAGATAAAATCAACAAAAGTAAAAAATTAATCTGGAAAATTCCGGGTTTTCCTCTAAACTCTAAGGTACTTCTTGGTGTTCAAAAATCTGAGCTATAGTTCTCGGTTTTCCCAGTCAGTGACCACCCGACTTGAAGTTGTACATTTCTTAAATTTTTTGTCACTTAAAATATGTGGTGGACTTTCTTTTTTTAAGTCAAATCTTTAGGGGTTGATGTTGATAATCCAACGATTTTTCGATCGCACCTGGTGTGATAATTCTGAAAACAATGATGAGGAGAGTGGAGCTGAAAGGTAAACATAGAAACATAACCTACAATTTCTTGAGGTATTTGCAGATTTGCTTAATCTGGCATTAAATCGAACCAGCTATGGATAATAATTATAGCACAAATATACAAAATGTACAAAATGTACAAACGGATTTTAAGATGAAACACTGGACAGTTAAAAACACACGAAATGACTCATTTATCTGTCAGATTGTATCTGTCACAAAATTGCTTGCTTCGGGATCGAACAGTAAAAGCCCAACAATCTCAATTCTAAATCTGCCTGAGTTAAAGCTGATATCAGGTTGTGTGCGTGCGATATACCTACCATGGCCACGCGACGCACACATGTTAAGGGTTGAGGGCCACTTTCATTTACCTCATGTCGGTCATTGTCGGTAGTGCAGTTTCTTTGCACACCGGCCGAGTCCTGGAATCACTCGTGGAT
>NC_046666.1:7059278-7066303 GCF_010883055.1 Belonocnema kinseyi | reverse complement strand
TTGAATGAATTTAACTGTTTCTAATTTAAAACCTAAAAGATCTAAAAGATCGAACTAGCTGTTCGAAATAGACGAATGTTCATCAATATAGTTGATTTTGCTACCCAAAAAAAGATGACTTTTTAGGCAAATATAGATAAAATCAACAAAAGTAAAAAATTAATCTGGAAAATTCCGGGTTTTCCTCTAAACTCTAAGGTACTTCTTGGTGTTCAAAAATCTGAGCTATAGTTCCCGGTTTTCCCAGTCAGTGACCACCCGACTTGAAGTTGTACATTTCTTTAATTTTTTGTCACTTTAAATATGTGGTGGACTTTCTTTTTTTAAGTCAAATATTTAGGGGTTAATGATGATAATCCAACGATTTTTCGATCGCACCTGGTATGATAATTCTGAAAAAAAAGAACCTGAAAACAATGATGAGGAGAGTGGAGCTGAAAGGTAAACATAGAAACATAACCTACAATTTCTTGAGGTATTTGCAGATTTGCTTAATCTGGCATTAAATTGAACCAGCTATGGATAATAATTATAGCACAAATATACAAAATGTACAAAATGTACAAACGGATTTTAAGATGAAACACTGGACAGTTAAAAACACACGAAATGACTCATTTATCTGTCAGATTGTATCTGTCACAAAATTTCTTGCTTCGGGATCGAACAGTAAAATCCCAACAATCTCAATTCTAAATCTGCCTGAGTTAAAGCTGATATCCGGTTTTGTGCGTGCGATATACCTACGATGGCCACGCGACGCACGGGTATGCGGGCGAGTAGGGGGCGCCATGTTTCTATTAACTGATATTTCTAATGCATTGTGACTCTCTATTTCTCTCTGGTCTTATTTTCGGACAAGATTTACGTCAGGGAATTTGCGAGGATCTTTAGTCTTATAAAATGCAGCGACACTGGACCTTGCGTCATCGCGGATATTGATAACAAAAAATTATAAATTATAGTTTGCTGTATGGTACTGACGAACCGCCATGCTAACCAATCAAATCCTGAAACCACGTACCTTGCCCTGCATGCAAACTGAAATGGAAGCTGTAATGTGTCCCCTAAGGGTTTACATTTTTCTTGTACCTTCTTCCCAGTCTCCCCCCCTCCCCTCCCAACAAACACACACACTTAATTGATGGTGTGAGGGGGCGTACAGTTTAAGGTGGGTTCCGAACCATCAAGAGCAACAGCTTTAAGTACTTAGAAAACCTTTTTCTCTAGATATAACGGTCCCATAACTCTCCGGAGATGAAAAATTCCCTTGCTAGGCTAGTGTTCACCGCAGGGGCCGCCGAGGCTCTTCCAGAGTGCGAAGCGGGAATCGAACCCGCGATGACGCAAGATCCAGTGTCGCTGGCTCTTAGACTACATAATTCTTGCATTAAAAACAGAAGCTTCGCCATTGTTTGTTTTCAGACTGATGTAAAGAAAGAGATGCCTGATGAAAATCTGATACCTGCAGTAAGAGGATTGGACAGTAGCTTCACGGCCGCCGAACTGGCAGAATTATTGGAAAATCAGCCAGTAATTAAGGTAGAAAGCAGCAATGCCGAGAGAGAGGAGTCGAATGCTTTTGAGGAACCACCAGCTAAAAGAATCAGAACTAGCAATGTACGAAGTAACATACAGTGGCAGCTTTGATATATTGATGTAACAAGTTCTGTGACCTCGCATTTTTAATTTAACCTAATGATTCAATCTTCCTTTTTTTATATTAGGACGTGCTCGAGCTTTTGCAACTGACTGTGGATGGGAAATACTTACTCGGATTATACGCCATCAAAGGCTTTGACAACAAGAATAGAGTGAGGCTGGCCAACTGCATTATCAATGCTGAGTATGGTGCTGACGCAAATAAAGTGTACGTAATGTATTAGAATACGATAATGCGAAATGGTTGCAGGTAGAATTGCAAATTATGCTCAATCATAATCCCATCCCGTGTAGAAATTTTGAGTTGGCCCCCGTGTGGGTCATCGTAATTTGCCTCTTTACTACGTTGGCGAATTACGAAGGGCCCAGATAGTTTCGACATGCTCACTTTCAAAGGCACCATGTTGGCTTCCCTCGAAAGCCCAGTAAAGTGGCCCTCTGTAGTGCCCAACTAAGCCCCCTGTGAGGCTCCCACATAGGTCCTAGAGTAGTTTCCCCTTTTATTGCCCTGCATTTAATGAATTTAAAATTTTTTGAAAATTGAGTTTACTTTAGAATCATTAGCGGTTATGCAAAATTTACATATTAATATATGCAGAACGTCTTTTATCAAAAGTAATAAGTTTAAAATAAAAGGAATTTTATTTGATACTTATTACTTTTGGTTAAAGATGTTTTGCATATAATAAGTGCAAATAAGTGTGAAAATTATCAAAGCTATTGGGAATGGTGGTCGACCCCAGCAAACACGTTCTGTAACTGTTACAGATCAAAAAGGGAACTGTGTTCTATAACAGTTGTTACCAGATGGTGACAGAACTGTTCTAGAAGAAAAAGGTAACAGTGTTCTAGAACATTGTGAACATTGTGAACATTGTGAACTGCCGTAATAGTTTTATATCGAAGTTCTAGAACACTGTTAAAAGTGTGTTCTAGAACAAATTAGGAATTAAGATTAGTTCGCTAACACTATGGTCGAGCTGACCCTCGTGAATATCCCTAATGTGGATATCTCGGACGTATAATTTTTGTTAGTCGGGATTGCGTACGCGCTATCCCGAATCAAAATATATCCATGGGGATATCAAAATTTCCGCCTCGCAGGATATTCCGACCGGTTATCCCTGGAATAACCCGGGACATCAATGGAGTCAAATCGAATATCCCGGGATATACTATTGCTTTGAGAGGTACATAACACTGTTCCATATTTGATAAATAACAGTTCTAGAACTGTTCTAGAATTGTTCTAGAACTGTTCTAGAATTGTTATAGAACTGTTCTAGAATTGTTCTAGAACTGTTCTAGAATTGTTCTAGAACTGTTATAGAATTGTCCTAGACTTTTTACAATCCAGCGTACCAAAGTAATAGAATTTTTACAGATCGGTTGTCACAGCGTTCTAGATATGTTAAAGATTTGTTATACAATATTTATAATTGAGTTCTAGAATTGTTCTAGAAATGTTACAGATCGGTTGTCGCAGCATTCTAGAATGTTTACTTGGCATTTCACCACCTGGTGCCGAAAATTGGAACTAGAAATAGTAGGTACGGTTTAAAAGATGCATATTAATTTCGGTATAAAAGTGTTTTTATGATTATTCTGTGAAGTGTAAAACGATTTAATACTAAAAACTCGTCGTTTTAGATAGAAATTCCATCTTATACAGTGAAAAAAAAAAAACATTTTTTTCAAAGATGTTTTAAAAAAACCCAAATATTTCACTATTTCATGTAAGTTTCAAAGCATTGTAAGCTTAAATAAACTATAATAAATGTATGTAGCGACACATTTTATCCAGACTATGCAAAGAATACGATTGATAGACGATTGGAATTAAAATACGAATTCGAACCTAAAATTATAAACTTAAATAGTAAATATTTCATGTATAAATTAATAAAATAATTACTTTGAATTCATTTTTGCTTAAAAATAAGTCTATTTAAGTATATAATCTGTTAAAAATCACAATAAATAGTACAAAAATTGTTATTTTTAGAAAAATATTTCTGTCAAAAAATGTGTTTTTTCCCTGTATAAGTTGTAAATTCCATCTAAAACCCTTTTTTCAGATAAAAATTTATTTTTAGTATCTAATAAATACTTTAAAGTACAAAAAATGGTTAAAATACTTTTATGCACAAATAAAAATGCATCTTTAAAATCGTACATGTTCCTTCTTGTTCAGATGTTTTTCACCAGATGGCGTATCGTAGTTTAACCATTCCCAATATTATAAACTTTTTTACTTCATAGTGAATAACATTTATTCTCTATGTTAAAAGAAAAAGAATGCGATTAGGTGGTTTTAACCTCAAAAACGCCTCGTGAAGAAAACATGTACGTGTAATAAGTCGAACAAATAACACCTCCTTTTGGAAAAAAAGCCTAAATTGTACTTACTAATTTTACTAAATGTTGAAAGTCAATTAAAAATAAATCACAAATCCGCAAATAAGCAACGTTTTTGCGTACTTTATTAATGTGTGTGCTAGCGAACGCGAAATGGCGTCGAAGGGAATCATTGGATCACGGAACGTAACGTAACAGCCCGAATCCAACCGGATCCAGAATCTAGTCAGCCAATGAGATAACAAGAATGACGGCGAAATTTGGCGCGAAGTTACAATTGAAATGTATATTTCTTCCAATTCAAGATTTATAGAACTGTATTATAATTAATTAAAATATTTTTATATTAAAATTAGTATACTCAAAACAAAATGAAACTATAAAAAACGAAGTGATGAAATTTTCAGAATATAAATTGTTCATATATTCCATTCCTAATTTTTAAAATGCTATTACAAACGTAAAGCAGTACATTCTTTGTTTTATTTTCAATTCGCATAACTCAGTTCTTGTAAAAAATTTAAAAAATTATATTATTCACCAAAGAAGATCAAGAATATTATGATGAAATGTTTTTTGGAATTTTGTATACCAATTTAATCTTTGTTTTTGGAGTTATTTTTTTGTTTAAACTTCGTGATCGAACTTGTAATTTTTTTTTTGGTATCTAGAGGGCCATGAATAAAAAGAGGCCAAGCTGGAAAATTTTCACATGGGATTCAAACATCTCAATTATAAACTAGACCATTTCTTTTTTGGGTTTACAGGATAGGAACTGCTCGTTTTAAAGAGCTGGCACGTCAAATCAATGAAGTTTTTCCGGATGAGGAGGAGGTGAGTTTGCCATATAAAATCAGTGCTTCCATTGATTATAAGTATCAAAATAAAATTATTCGCTTTCAATTATTTCTTCAGACTACCTATTATGTACCTGCATACACTCCAAGGGGAGGCAAAACAGTAATTGCCAGGGGCAAGCTTTATGATAAATACACAGCGCTCAATAAGGAATTGAGGGAGGCCAATCTGAGGAAAAAGAGACCTACACAGTCGGAAGATATCGAGCCAAATAATCTAATTCCGGAAAATAACGAAGGTGATAGATTTACTGAAAATGGCAATTTCATAAAAACCTTTTTAGTAATTATTATTCCAAAATAATGTATTTTATTTAATTTAATACTTTTCCCCTGCAGGTAATACAGATATGGAGGTTTGTCTCAAATTTTTAGAGACTTGTCTTAAGCCATGGGATTTAATCGTCGACTACTGGAAGCGTACCTCAGCTTATAGGCTGAACAGTCTTTTGAATGATATTGCACCAAAAGCCAATGTGGAAAGTTACTTGCAGAGATATGCATGCCTGAAGCAACCAAAGGGATATACACTGGTTAGTATTATCCGGAGGGTGGACTACTCTGATTTTTCGTCTACCGGGAATATATTCCCTGAAGAATATTCCCAAAAGTTTCCATTTCCGGAGATGAAAAATCCATAATTTTTTATTTTTCCGAAATTCGAATATTAACACGTGCGACCGGGCACTTCAAAATCCTATTTAATTAAGATGGGGCAATTTTGAATTTTCGAAAAATTGAACTCATGTTCCAGGGTTTCATCGAAACGTACCAAACTTTTTAGGGATTGAAGAGGAGTTTCTATAAAACAAAGCAATACTAATAACTTTTATTTTCAACCCACCCTTACCCTCCCCGCGGCGCCCCAATATGACCCAAAAATAAAAAACTACATTATTACGTATTATTATTACTTTTTAGCAATTTCCGTCGTCTTTTTCATACAAATAATTATTAATTGAGAACTTGAATATTTACCATGAGTTTTTAAACAATTTTCAATTATTTAAACAAATTTAGCCCTCGAACGTACACTAGTGCGGATTCGCACCCGAAGTTTTTTTTATTTCGTTGACATTTATGCAAACAATTTATTAATTATTTAATATTAACATTGCAAATCGCTTTCGTATGCTGGGTTGGAGTGTACCGTGTGAAGGTTAAATTATTTAAAAAATTATTTATTCCCACAAAATGTAAAAAATAATCGTATTTTCTGATTAAAATGCAATATTTTGCCATTATTTGGAGTAGTTAATTATTCTAAAACCATTATGTAATTATTTAAACAATTATTTATTATTTAATTTCAAAATTTCGAAAAATTGAGCCAGAGATCTCAACTTTCTTTTCAGATTAGTATCCTATGCTACGTTATGTTAAATAATTACATAATTTTAATAAATTACTTTTAATTTTTAATCAATTTCTATTTGCTAAAACAATATTTATTTGCTCATCAGTTCTTTTTCGATAACTAAAAATATGACATAAAAAAGAACACATACAATTACTTTTCTGACTGTTCAGTGTATAGAAAGAATACATTAACAACTTAAAAATTTTTCAAATAAGTATAATTTTGTTGAATAATTACTTCTACAAAAATAATTTAAAAATCGTAACTAATTGTATGTGTTCTATTTTATTTTATTTTTTAGGTTATCAAAAAATAAATGCTTGAGCAAATAAAAATTGTTTGAGCAAATAGAAGTTTGTTAATATTCGAATTTCAAACCAAAAAAAATACGATTTTTCTTTCTCCGGCAATGGACCGTTTTTTGTACCACCCTAATAAAGAATATAGGTATATTTGGGAATATGAAATAATATTTGAATACCTTTAAACATAGCTGAATTCAAATTTGCCTTAAATTTTGCAAATTTAATTTGTTTAAACAACTTATTGCAAAATTAATATCCGAATTGGATTCTACGGGAAAAAATACATCTAAAATAGTAGTTTTACTTGTTCAAATATATTTTTTTATAAACAAATTGCTAATAATTAAGAGAACAAATTCTAAAAAAAGTAATTTGTTTATAAAATAATACGAGGGTAGTTCAATAAGTCCTTAGAATGAAGTATAAAAACAATTTTTTTTTGGGTAAATTTTTTTTTATTTTTCAACATAATCTCCTTGGAGC
>NC_046666.1:7055857-7059178 GCF_010883055.1 Belonocnema kinseyi | reverse complement strand
TCTAGTCGGGAGTGGTGCTGACTGAAAACAGATGATTTGGAGCGATTCGCGCGCCATCTGTTGGTCATTCTAAGGACTTATTGAACTACCCTCGTATATTTGAACAAGTAAAACTACTATTCCAGGCGTACTTTTTCCGTAGAATCCGATTCCGGGATTGATTTTGAAAGAAAAACTAAATATTGCAATTATTTGTTTAAACAAATCAATTTTGCAAAAATAATGGTAAATTTGAATTCTGCGCATCAAAAACCCCCTTGGTCAATATATGCCATACCCGTATTTGTATTCATATTCTTATGGTCGTCAAAGGATTTATTCATATCGCAAAATTAATCATTTATTAATTTGTTAATAACATTATGTATTTTAACAATTGAAACTCCTATATCAGACATATTTTTTACAGTAGAAGTTGATTTTGGTA
The DNA here is from genome assembly GCF_010883055.1 of Belonocnema kinseyi. Classification (NCBI taxonomy): domain Eukaryota; kingdom Metazoa; phylum Arthropoda; class Insecta; order Hymenoptera; family Cynipidae; genus Belonocnema; species Belonocnema kinseyi. The sequence goes on along the minus strand of NC_046666.1, from coordinate 7,058,751 downwards.
TTAATTTTCAAAAAAACTTAATTTTACAAAGATTTGTTTCAACAAATTAATTTTGCAAAACTAATGACAAATTTGAGCTCAGCAATGCCTCGAACCCTTTAAACAATATACAGTTTATCTGTACCGTGCTCCAATTCTTTCACCCTGGAAATGGGGTTAAAATTTAAGAGTTTCACTTTGAGTGCTGTCATTTGCAGTTCAGTTTTTATTGCTTCGAATAGTATAATTTTTAGATTTAGTGTTCGATTTTTTAAATATAACTGACCGTGAAAAATGTTTGCGGGCCGGAAAAAAACTAGGAAATGACCGGGAATTTCTTTCTTTGATTAAAACGGCCACCCTGTTATTATACTTAGGGTGACCATCCGTCTGGATTTGCCCGGATATTTCCTCATTTTAGGGCTTGTGTGAGTTGTCCTACAGGATTTTTTACTTTGTCCGGGTTTTTATCCGGAGTATTTAAGCGATACATTTTTATTTCTCAATCATCTTTTAAACTTTTTTTTTTGTACAAAATGTTATCATTCAATACTTAAAGATTTCTTCGTCAATTTACAAGGTAAAGCACTATTAAAATTAAATATTCCTACTAATACGAAAAATATATAGGAGTGCATTTGTGATACTGATTAGAATGAATCAGGGTTAAAAAATAAAAATATAAAATGTTAAGCGTTGATAAAATTTAACAAAACAGCTCATTTGAAAAATATGTTTGGAAATTCTATTTTTCATTTAATTCTTTGTATTCTACTCAGTTTTGACTTTGCCGCTGGAGACCCTTAAACTCGAGACCCTTATTTTTATTCGAAACTTCACGCTAAAATTGAGAATTAAGAAATAGAATAATGAATGTTTAGTTTTCATTTCTTTAATATTGTTACATCAAATATTCAATGCAATTGTAATTTTTTATACTCACAATTTAAATTTCATAAAAATTGTTCTGTTTATAAATAATTCAAAGTTTCATTTTCAAATTAAATTAAAAAGTAGCGAAAAATTCACGATTCCTTTAGTTTCTATTACCTAATATTAAAAACATGATCAATTTTTAAATCCATAATAACTAATTTTTCAATATTAAAAGTTTAATAAATTGTTAAATCGACTTAAATAATTGATTATATTATTATATCTAACAGATACAAAAAAAAACTATTTTTATGATCATTTAATACCAATGCAAAGAATTTTTTCCCCTTCAGTTGCGATAGCGTTTTTGAAAACTTTTCTATTAAAAATTAAAAACGACTTTTTCTTTAAAGTTTTTTCGAATTATTTAATTTTAAAGCTTTATAATTTAACAAATTAACATTTTGAGCGGTAAAAATGATGAAAAATTCATTTTTTATCGTAGAAAAATATGCGTGGCATCAATTTTAATTTCATTAAATGTAATAAAACATTTGAAAAAATCTTCAATTTTGAACATTTATTTGTGAACAATTATCGGCAATTGCTTAGTTCAAACACTTTAAATAAAATACTTTGTATTTCAAGCTCTGTCAAGTTATCCCAGAAAAAAGGGTTCTCCGAGCCCTTCCAACTCGGATTTTTTTCAAAGGGGTTATAAATTTCCTCTCAGTTTCGAGTCGAAAAAAATTGGTAGATATTGAAAAAGGCCGAGCAATCTTGGGTCATGCCAACTACTATTACCAATTTTTCTCCGACGAGAAACTGAGAGGAAATTTATGACTCCTTTAAAAAAAAATCTCAGTTGGAAGGGCTCGGAGAACCCTTTTTCTGGTATAACTTGACTGAGCTTGAAATACAAAGTATTTTATTTAAAGTATTTGAACTAAACAATTGCCGATAAATGGTTTCGACATTAATAATACTAAATAACTAAATAATAAAAAAATACTAATAATAATATAAATAAGTGGTCGAAAATAAATTCAAGACGTTCAAAATTTAAGAGTTTTTTTTTCAATTTGAGAATATGCAAATAAAATTATTTCAGAATAAAATTTCGAAAATAATTAAACTTAATATTGAAAAAATTTGTTATTATGGATTTAAAAATTGATCATGTTTTTAATATTAGGTAATAGTAACTAAAGGAATCGTGAATGCTTTGCCACTTTTTAATTTAATTTGAAAAGTAAATTTTGAATTATTTATAAACAAAACAATTTTTAGGGAATTTAAATTGCGAGTATAAAACATTACAATTGCATTGAATATTTTATTTAACAATATTAAAGTAACGAAAACCAAACATTTATAAATTTATTTCAAAATTCTCGATTTTAGCGTGCAATTTCAAATTATACTTAATTAATTATATTCGAATTATCCTAATTATACTTAACTTGATATTTTCGTATTTCAAATGTTCCGATTTTCAGTTGGAGATAGATTTCAAGAACCGATTCACTGAAGGAAGCCTAAGATTATTTTCGCACTGGGGATCCTTTTCTGACAAAGTGAAGCGAGAACTTGCGACAACTGGAGTTCATAAATTTGGTATGCTCAAGTCATTTGCAGCAACTTATTAACTTTTGTGTGATAAACTTGATATTTTCAATTTTTTTATATTTTATTCATATTACAGAATCTGATGTTGATCTTATACAGAAATTTGTCCAGCTGTTTTCAATTTGCCCAGTAAAAGTGCCGAAAGGAAAGGCTTGGAGAGCATCTAGGGCGGATATTCAGCAAGGATGTATGCTGCATATCAAGGTATTTCAGATTTTTTTTGTCTATCATATTAGTTTTATACTGAGAAAAAAGTACTCTTGAATCAAAAGTGCCGGTGCTATTGAATTCCGCATTATTAATGCAATAATTGAGCCCCTGGATGCAATAACTCGCTGAGCGCTCGAAAACGCGTAAAAGTATTGTCTGCGCGGTGACATTACGAGTCAAAATCAAAAGTCAGAATTTGG
>NC_046666.1:7049254-7055757 GCF_010883055.1 Belonocnema kinseyi | reverse complement strand
CAAATTCGGACTTTTGATTTTGACTCGTAATGTCACCGCGCAGACAATACTTTTACGCGTTTTCGAGCGCTCAGCGAGTTATTGCATCCAGGGGCTCAATTTCTATCAATGGTCCAATAAATTTTGTTTAGAGTGTATTACAGTCAAACCTGGATTTAATATCAATTTTGACAGACCAGTCTCTATATTCCTTTTTGTACCCTATTTTCAATATGTTGTCCCTATGGGTATCATATTTGAGTAAGGAATTTTGAAAGAAAAAATAACAAGAATCAGAGAATTTCTGTGAGATGTAACTGTTAAAAAACATAAGGACTGTTACACAGTCACTTTTTGAAATGAAATTTTAAAAGATTCCAAGGATTTACGAAAATTAATTTAATTAAGTTGCAGTGATTTTAAAGCTTTTGAAATATTATAGGATAAAGAATTTTCTAGAATTTCTGAAGATATGGAACGAATTTACAGGACGTATGAGGTTTTAAAAGATTTTAAAAGATTTCACGTTATTTCATGACATTTTCGAGGATTTCAATGATTTCAAGGGATTTTAAAACTCTCAATGTATTTTAATACATTTTTCATGATTTCAGAAAATATCATGATATAATTTCACGGAATTTTATAATATTTTAGTGCATTTTATAGAATTTATTTATGAGAAGTGAGGTATTTTGTAGGGTTTTAAATATTTGACGAGATTTGAAATTCACCCTGAATTCTTTAGAATTCTCTGGAATTTTATTAATTCACTGGAAGTTTTTTAATTCACTGGAATTTTTATCAATTTACTCTTTTCTACTTAATTTAATAATTTTTGAAAGTTTCGATTTAATTGATCCTGCTGATCAATTCATAAAATCATTAAAGGATTTGAAATATTTTAACCTATTTTTTTCAAATTCCTTGGCATTTTCAAGAGCTTTAAAAAATTTTAGAGTGTAAAGGATTTAAAATAATTTGAATTGTTTTAACAGATTACAAAGAAATTTTTTATTCATTTCAAGAATTTAATGGGATTTAAAAGGATTTGAAATACTTGAGGAGACTGTCAAAGATTACCAGAATTTTTAAACTTATTTCAGTATAGTTTGAAGGCTTTCAAAGACTGAAATATTTTAGGATATTTTAGGGGTTTTTAATAATTTTAAGGAATTTTAATATTTTAATGGATTTCAAAGAATTTTGCATCAGACATGAGTGATTTCGAAGGGGTTAGAAGATCTGAAGAGATTTTCAAATATTTTTTACAATTTATTTATAATTCACCGTGAATTTGTATTTAATTTATCCTAAATTTGTTTAATTATTTTTGAGTTGTTTTCAATTTACTTAATTGCTTTACAAATTTAGGTTGATTATTTTATAAATTTCATCTCATTCTTCTCATTTATTTTAAATTTATCTAAATTCACTCAAAATTTATTGTAATCAATCAAATTTTTTTCGATTCTTAAAATTGTTCCAACTCATTTGAATTCTTTTGAATTTAGCTTCAATTGTTTTGTAATTATTAGTCACTTCTTATGTTAGAAATTAGTAGGGTTTCGAAGATTTGCAATTTTTCTTGGAATTCACCCTAAATTCTTTTAAATTCTTTGGAACTCTCTTGAATTTCTTTAATATTCTTTAATTCTTCGAAATTCACTCAATTCTACTTAATTCAGTGAATTTTATTAAATTTTTAATAGTTTTTATTTAATTGATCCTGAAGTCAACCTCATATTAAGTTCTTAGGCATTTCATCATATTCTTAGAATTCCCTTGCATTTTTCTAAGCGTATTTCAAAGTTACTGAATTCAATTAGGTTCTTTCAAATTTTTTAAAATTCATTTTTTTTTTAAATTCACCTTGAATTTTTATGAATTTTATTGAATTATTCCCTTTGATCTTTAGTTCCTCTAAACTCAATCCAGTTTTACGGAAATCAATGGAATTTTTTATATTTTTCAACTTTTTCTCCTGTTTTTTTCTGTTCCTTCTTTCTCTCTCTGTTTTGTGACGTTTGAGTGAGCACCGCACATCCTCCCGCAGCTCCTCTCACCTATCCCCACCGCGTGGCGCCAATTCTCGGAAACATTAAATGGAGGATCACTAAATCCAGGTTTGACTGTAATTCGAGGTTTTGAATAAAAAATACCGTACTATGGATTAAAAGATTGACGAGTATATGAAGCTCAAGCATATAAAGTTAAGAACAATAAATGTAGATTTATTTCAAGAAAATCTTAACTTAAAGTCTTAAACCTAATTTTTGGATTAACAAAGTATCTTTTTAATTTATAGAGAAAATTCTTTTCGGGGAAAAAAGGTACTTTCTATTTGATAGTATCTACTGTAGATTCAATGAATGGTGATTCGAAACGAAGAAAAATAAATTTTGAGTCATCTGTATATTGTATTATCAGATGAGATATGTATTTCTTTATAAGGTAAAATTTTCCAATGTGAACAAAAATCTTCTTTTGTGATACAGAAATTTGTGTTTAAAAAAATTACATAACTTTGTGAAAGGCATAGTAAAATTGAACCAAAAGTATTAAACCTTTTCAATCTCTAAAATATTTTGTTTGCTTCATGAGCGTATACAAAAGGGTTAAATTAATATATTTTTGAATCTTTCAAAAAATTTTGAACACCATCATATTTAGTTGAAAATCTGTACAGAAGGCACTGTAACATCCCCGAAGAACAAAATTTCCAAGACGGATACTTGCCGAAATATAAAATACACGAACCAGAAAAATTCAGAATTGAAACAATAAAAAACGGTGTTTTGTTAAATATTATTTATTTAAAATGAAATAAACAAATATTTTTATCAGAGAAATTTTTTTCTGTATTTAAAATTTCTATAACACGTTTTTTTTTAATTTTAAATCAGAATAATTGAAAAGAATATATTTTTGAATGAAAAGTTTTGTTTCAAAATGTGTACAGTATTAAAAACTTTTTTTTAAATATTTTCTCAAAAACCTAAATGTTAATTAAAAGAAAAATTCAAAAGAAGCTTCGAGATCAATCAGTGCTGAATTAAATCGTGCAAATTTTGTTTGGAAAATGTTAATAGGTTCGGAGAAAAATTAGGGAGTAGTTTCTTTTTCCGTTCGAGGCGCACGTTTTGTTAAATTTATTTCTTTATACAATTTTTATACAATTATTGTTATTTTAAATTCGAAAAATAATGTTTAAATACTTTAAACATTAATCAAAAATTTCTTTGATAAAGATATTTCATTATTTTGTTTTGAATAAATGAATAATATTTATTTAAAAAGCAATAGGCTAAATTGCTTTAATTCGGAAAAGTCAAAAGCCGAAAATTTTCTGTCGGAGATTTTATTATTCGGAAATTTTACAATGTCGGAATCAAAATCACAGTTTTTCATAAATGAAATATAATTATTATGGTAATATTATTTATTGATATTCAACTAAATATTGATATAAGTAAATAGGCAGAAATATACAATATTATTTATTATGTAAGGAATAATTAAAAATTGCTATATTATTTATTTTATAAAAGTAATTATTGAATAAACAGAATATATATTTGAGTCAAAATTTAAAATAAAAAAAAATTAAAATAAATGGAGTACATTATACTATTTAGCTTCAAGCGATACAATAGAGAAATGTTGAAAATGTTTATTTTTTTATTTTCTAAGATTGTCTATTCTTAATCAGTAATTACTTTTTGCAATTATTAATTCAGTAATAATTTTTAATGTAAAGTATTGCTATCGAAAAATTAACTGACATTTATTAATTCTCTATTTACCTGTTATTCTTAAAAAGGTTTGTTTATATCTACAAATTTTAACTATAATTGAATTCTTTTCAAAATTATATTAATGTTATTATTCCTTACTATACTTAAATTTAAAAAAGAGGAAAGTTTAAAAAAATTGCCGAGCTGCAAAATTAAAAAATTTGCATCTCTTCAGAAAAAGTTTCAAAAAGCAAATGCCTTAACAATTTAAAAAAAATTATCCTAAATATTGATTAAATATTAAATAATTTAAGTACGTTTAAAAATCGAGTTTCTAGAAACCTTTTTCCTAAATTCGAAAGTGTCGTCCGTGGACAAATTGATTTTTAGAAGACAATTTTTAACTGATTTTAACTTTTTTAAAAAATGAAAACTAATAGAATTTCTCATCAAACTGTCATTGCCGATTATTTAATTTTTGCTTCTTTAATAACACAGATAAAAAAAATTTGACTTTTAAAGTATATCGGTTTTTGAAAAATGCTTTGATTCAATCAAACATATCTAGAAAACTGAAAGCAACAATTCAAGAAAGATGTCAAATAGCGATGCAATTAAAAAAAAAATTTATTGAATTTTTTATAAACAAATAAGTGAATAGAAAATGCTTTCGTGGGAATTGGCGGCGATTCGTCACTTGATTCGCACTAAATTTGAACAATTTATGGACAAAAAGAGTTTTTTAGTTGAATTAATAATAGTTAATAAATTATTTGTTATTTTGAAAGAAATTTTTACAAACAAATATCTATGTCATGTATTTTTGATGGAATAAATAAAGTTTTTTCTATGGAATCGATTACTTATTATTTGGTAATAAAACCTAATTATAACATTTGGCCACGAAATAAGTATTAATAATTGTTTAAACTACCTTAATTAACAAATGCACTATTTGCCTATTTCTAGAGGTACAAACTTGATTTTTTCGATGCAATTAACTGTAAATAACTAACTTTTAAATTGTTAAGAACATTTTGATGACAGTAAACAATTTCTTATTGTAAACAACAATTGTTTAAATAAATTTTTATTATTTTATGTATTTATATATAAAATACTGTTTTTTCACGGAATTAACAGCGAGTTATTTAGAAATGATTTTTGCTATTAATCGATAATATTTGGTAAATGTTTAACCAAACTTAATTAACAAATGCATTATTTGGCTATTTATCAGCATTTAAACTTGTTTTTTTTTGTATAATCAACTGTTAATAACACATTAACATTTTTTTTCATAGTTCGATAACGACCCACTAGTTTTTTTTATTAAAAATTTAATTAACAAATAATTTAACAATTTAATTTATTTAGTTAGGTTCCTTTAGTAAATCATCAATTTTTATTAACTTATTGTAAGGATTTATTGCTAATTAATTTTAATTATATTCCACAAAACAAAATTTAGTTTACAAATGCATTAGCCGAGAAGAAATTGTTTACTACGTTGTTGATAAAAATAAAAATAGTGGATCGTTATGGAACTATGAAAAAAAGTTTAAAAATGTGTTATTAACAGTTGAATACACAAAAAAAAATAAGTTCAAATGCTGAAAAATAACCAAATAATGCATTTGTTATATAAGTTTGTTTAAAAAATTATAAAATTTTATCTATTCATAGCAAAAAATCATTGCTAGACTGGCTGTTAATACCGTGAAAAAAGCGGAATTTTGTTTATAAATACATAAAATGATAAAAATTTGTTTGGGGCTATTCACAAAGTACGTGATACATTTTTCAGAAACTTCTGACCCCCCCCCCCCCACCCACTTTTATTTGGTGACCAAATTTGTTTATAAAAATTTCTTTTATAATAAATTATTTATTAACTTTTATTAATTCTACTAAAAAACTCTTTTTGTCCAAAAATTGTTCAAATTTAGTTCAAATCAAGTGACGAATCGTCATCAATCCTCATGAAATCATTTTCATTCTCTTATTTATTTATAAGCAAATTCAATACATGTTTTAACATTTGCATTGCTATTAGACATCTTATTTTGATAGTTGCTTTTAATCTTCTAGGTATTTTTGATTGAATCAAAGCATTTTTTTTAAACCGGTATAGTTAAAAAGTCAATTTTTTTCATTTTTGTTATTAAATAGACAAAAAAGAAACTGCGTTTCTCTTTAGTTGTAAGTATAATAAGTCTTCTTTAATCAAAGTCAACAATTATTTTAGTTTTAGAATAATGTATTGGCTGTAGTTAAGAATTTAAAATCAATGAAAATATGATAAAACGGATGAGTGAGTGTTTGTCAGTAGAGGATACAGAAAGGTGTAAAATCTTTAGATTTAACTTTTGGAAAAGAAATATATTTTACATTTTAATTAATATTTTCCTTCTTTAAATCTAACATTTCTGGTAAAAGATTATGGCAATGTATACAGTTAAACTTTATTACTATTCCAACCATAGCATCACACTTCAGAATTTGTTTGCTCGAAATTACACTTTTAGTTAACTTTACAATATTTTACTATTAGGTTTATGACGTTATCAGTTGAGGCTAATATTTTTTTCATTAATTGAATAATATTTTATTTGAATCAATAAAATAAGAAACAATATCATATGCTTTTGCATTTATAATACGAGGGTGGATTGATAAGTTTCGGGCCTGACCAAGAAAAACAACGTTTTTAAGAATTTTTTTTTTATTTCTCAACATAATCTCCTCCAAGGCTGATACATTTCTCATAGCGGTGTTCTAGTCTAG
>NC_046666.1:7039339-7049154 GCF_010883055.1 Belonocnema kinseyi | reverse complement strand
ATGACAGCACGATTTTCCAGCTTTTCCATTTTTAAGAAAAACACAGAGGCGTCTTGTTCAGTGTGCTCTGAAACCTAAACTAACATGGCGATCGGGCTGAACTATAGCTAACTATAGCTACAAGCTATCTAAGGATGGTACTATAGAACGCCACCTCAAGGTAGGCCTAGTGGCGCCATCTCTTGGTCAGGCCGGAAACTTATCAATCCACCCTCGTATATGCATTTGACGGAGCGTGAAAGCACCGTTTGATGTTTCAAACCCATATTTCATTGATTCAGAAGTATTTTTGTCTTATTGTATAAGAAGAAATAGCAATCTTTGTAGATTCTCTAAAAATGTGTATTTTTACAGGTCATGTCTGATTTCGAGAAGGAGATAGAAAAAATAAATGCGTTGGCAACAGAAAAAGGCTTCTCCGTGCAACCGTTTCCTCTTGTAGTCGGTATGACCCTAAAGGATATTAATTCGAGTTATGTTGTAATTGATGGTCAACCCATCTTAGTTGAAAGTCCTTTGCGCGCCTTGGAAGTGGCTTTTAAATGTTATTTTGCCCTCCATTGTGAATATCCCATTCAAAGTCAAAGACAGTGGACAGTACTTCAAAAAACACTGTTTGGTGTCCATGTACCTTATGACAGGATCAATCCGATAGCCAATCTCCCAGAGGTTAAAAGATTGATTAAAAAATTACAGTGTTGATTTTGAGGCTAGTTCACTGAACCATTTGATGTATATATCTTCATTCTAAAATAGTTCACTTGAAAGGAAATTCAGACTTCAAGTGTGGAAAGGAACATTGTCATCGAGTTTTCTTTAACTGGTATCAGTTTAAAAAATATATTTGTGAACATGACTTGAGCTTTGAGGTAGGACAACAAAGCCGTGCCTTAGGTTCTTTGAACATAGTAGAGACAGCTATGATGAGAGAGAAAAGGCAAGTCAATTTTGTAATGACGCGGTCCAAAAGTGCTTCAAACACGCCCTCATATTGGACTTTATTTTATATGATGTGTAACGAAAGTTATGAGTAAACTTTACGCAAATCATCAGCTACCTCGCAACTTTGTCCAGACTCTCATAAATGACATAAGAGAGCTTCTATCAAATCTGACGTGCCACCAAAAAGCTGCTATCATCTACATTAGGGATTGTCCATATATTACGTAAGACGTTTTTCTGTTGTTTGAATAAAGACGAAAATAATATTTTTATCAAGTTGAAAAGGACACAGCGATATAAACAAAAGAAAAATGTCTTACGTAATATATGGACGATCCCTTATAAGGAATAATAATGTTAATGAAAACTGCATTTCTGCTATTGGGATGCAGATGGAATTACTCTCAGAGCCATTTGTATCACTGGGTTCAGAACATCTGTGTCAAAATATTAAGGCAATATAGCTGTTGGATACAGCAGTATCAAGTACTGACGAGTGATGTACGATATTTTATTCAAAATGATGTTGGCTCCAAAGTAAATGATAAAGTAAAGAAGGGACATACTATCAAAGAAATTCGACCTGTTTATGCCAAATTCATCTCACTTCGATGCATACTACAGAAAATATTTAGTTTGGCCGGTGTGTATTCGAAAACAAGGTCCTATATGGCCAAATTAGAAGAAGAAACAAAAATCTTGAAACATTTTGCTCACGGGGAACTTAAGCGTTCGAAAGTAAACGACTATTGTAAGTAAACGACAAGAAAGTAAACGACGATTCATTGACATCTTTTTTGAGCTTTTCAGTGGACCATGTCTTATTCTGGATTGGGTAAAAATGGATGGATAAACATATAGATCAAGAATTTGTGTAGTGATGCGATTAAAAGATTTAATGGCTGTAATGTTTCCAGTGTATTATACAACTAAAAATAATGTCTGGTGAAATCTGACCAGATATTTTTTGAGTGATGTAAGATGGGAAGTGGTTCTATCATTGCTACAATGAGGCGCAGCTTATATTTAATTATTCCGATGTGTAATATGATATAATATAATTTTAATTAATTAACTTTTTTATATTAGTGCTGTACATTTGTGTTGTAACCGTTTTTTGTATAGAAAAATATCTTGATATGCAAGTATTTCAAAATATATAAAGTAACATTAAGTTGGCGGTCTTATTTATAATTTATTTATAACTGATTTTATAAGTTTGAGGTACCCACTAGTTAAATGGTTCCTTTCAGTTCCCGTGCCAAGGCTATGATCCATATGGTTGGGGCATATTTATCAACATCATATGGTTCACACAACCATGTTTTGCGATAGGTCAACTAAACTTTTCTTTACGTGTTTTCGGTTTAAAATTTCTCTTTTTTAAATGAAAATTCATCGTTCGAGTTTAAAAGTCAAATGTCTGAAAAAAATTAAATATTTTGTTGCATACAACTTATTCTTTTACTGATAAATTAACTATTCAATTTTTGGTTAAAAATTGATCTTTTTAGCCAGAAGATCAATTATTAGGTTTAATTTTTTTCAATTTATATTTTAGGGTTAAAAATTACACTAATATGTGGAAAACTCAACTTTTTGGGTTAAAAATTCTATAATTATTTTGGTAGAAAATCGAACTATTTTGTGTTAGAAAATTTATTCTTTTACAGACAAATTAACTAGTCCATTTTTAGCTAAAAATTGATCTTTTTATCTTACAATTCAATTAATAGGTATAATTTTTTTTAATTCCTATTTTTGCGTTAAAATATTGTACTGATAACTATTCCATTTTTGGTTACGAATTAATATTTTTTTTACCTAAATGTTCAATTATTTGCTTAAATTTTCCAATTTATATTTTTGTTATAAAAACTACACTATTTTGTAGAAAAATCGTCTTCTTAGGTTAAAGATTCTATATTATTTTGCTATTATTTTGTTGAAAATTAATTTCTTTTTTGTGTAAATTTTTTATTTTTTAATGATATTTTAACTTAAGTTGTTGTTCATAAATTACCTTTTTTAGCTTAGTTCAGTTAAAAGATTAATTTTTTTTATCAATTCATATTTTTGCGTTAAAAACTACCGTATTTTGTAGAAAAATCGCCTTTTTGGGTTAAAAATTGTTTATTTTAGTAGGAAATTGAACTATAATTTGTTCAAAATTCATTTCTTTGTAAAGTGAATCTTATTTTTGACTGATAACGGAACTATTCCATTTTTTGGGTTGATAAATTATGTTTTTTAGCTGAAAGTTGAATTATTTGGTTACATTTTTTTAATTTATATTTTTTGATTAAAAATTAAACTAGTTTGTAGAAAAATCATCTATTTAGCTCAAAAAATCTATTATCTTGGTGGGAAATTCAACTATTTTGTTGAAAATTCATCTTTTTGGCTTCAAAAATCAAAAATCAACTGTAAAAAATTATATTATTTTGGTAGAAAATTGAACTATTTTGTTGCATAAAACTTATTTTTTTACTGAAAAATTCAAATATTTTGGTAGAACGTTCCACTGTTTAGTTGAAAATTACATTTGTTTTTCATTTCTAATTTTGGGTTAAAAATTCAACATTTTTTAACAAAATTCGTCTTTTTGGCTTCAAAATTCAAGCATTTGTTTGAATTTTTTTCTTATTTCTTGACTGGGAAATCTTTGTTCGATGGAAATTCAACTATTTTGTTAGAATTTAACTTTTTCGTTAAAAATATTCTTTTTCTTGAAATCTAAACAATTTGGTTGAAAATTCACCTTTCTTCGTTAAAAAAAATCACTTTTCTGTTGAAAATTGGCCTTTCTTGGTTGAGAAAAAAATATTTCTTAAAAATTCATCTTATCGGTTTCAAAAGTCAAACGCATTTTGAAGAATTCGATTTTTCAGCTTAAAAACTCAACTCTTTTGTTTAAACCTCGTCTGTTTAGGTTGAAAATTTATCTCTTTTGCTAGAAAATTAATATTTTTTGGTTGCAAATTTAACTATTTTGTTGCAAGTTAATGTTTTTATAAAATTGATTTTCTTTGCTAATAAATATTCTATTTTTCGTTAAACATTGATCTTTTTTTAGTTGAAAGTTCAATTACTTGGTTATAAATTAATTTTTTTTTATTTATATTTTTGTGTTACAAATTGAACCTTTTTGATAGAAAACTCCACTATTGGGTTGAAAATAAAATATATTTCGACTTGAAATCTTAGGAATATGTTACCTGCATTAATTTTACACAAAATAAATTCTTCGTCTTTTTCTTGAAAAATCACCCTATTGTCCCTCTTTTGAGAGAATTTTGGACTTTGAAGTATGAAATTACATCTCGAGTTTGAAATATGGACTAAATTAATCTTGAGCTTCGCATTTAAATTAAATGATTAACATTTTTTGTTTATTTTTTCTCAACGTAGAAACGTACACAATTAGAATTTGTGGCCTTCAATTTCGAGAAGGTGTTAATTTGCATTTTTTAGAGTTTAGAAAAGAGAAAATTGATTAGACGATTTGATTAATTGCTCTCATTGGTCAATGATCAAATCAATCATTACTGCTTTTAGATTGTAATATTGATTGACTGTCAGAAATTCGATTCTTCGCAATGTTTGTAACTATTTTGATTTTTCATACAGTTTTTTTAATGAGCCTTTAATTCATTTAATTAATATTCTTGATTAATAAAGTTACTTTAGGTTTGCAATTGCTTTTTTTAAATAAAAATTTCTGAATTGAAAGATGGAAGTCGATCTTCAGGATGTGGTTAGATGCCTCGTGAGATGGAAGTGACTTGAATAAACATTGAAAATTACAGGAAGAGATAAAGAGGTGATCAACGAAACTTGCCAAGCGAAGAAGATGTTGACTGTTATTTCTTTTTTTTTTCTAGCGATGAAGGCTCTTTATGAGTGACGATTTCTATCTCTATAATAAAATCACAGTGATATTGAAATCGAGTTTCTGCTTCACCAATCAAAGCAATAAATAATATGAAATCAAAGAGAATCTGATCAAAATCGACCATCGTTTTTTATAACTTTTAACAAAAATTAAATCTGATACTAAATTTTTTTAAATGTTTAGCAGGTGACTACAGCCCAAAAATTAGGATATTACAGAATTAATCGGTTATTTGATCCGAGCGCTTAATTTTTTTTAATTGCAATATAAAATTGAATAACAATGCTTCTTCATTTCTAAAAGTAACTTTATGTTACTGTATATTACAATATTTGACGTAACTGTTTGCAAAATCATGTATTTTGATGATAATTCGTTCGTTTTTTTAGAAAGTTAACCTTCTTGATCGAAAATACATCTTTTTGCTTAAAAATTCAACAGCTTGTTCGCAATTTTTTTTCGCTGAACTGAACAATCTTTCTGAGTTAAAAATTTAACTTACGTAGAAAAGTCATCTTATTAGTTGATTTCAACATTTTCGATTAAAAATTACAATCTCTGTTGATTAAAATATCAATGACTACATTTTTTAATGAAAATTCGTCTGTTTTAAATTAAAATTTAAATAATTAGTTGAATGTTAAACTCTTTTTCATTTAAAAAAGGTCTAACACTACGAGTGATGTACGATATTTTTTATTCAAAATGAGCATCGTTAATTGTTAATTATCTAAACTAAAAATTTTACTATGCAATTTTTGGTTAGTTTTGATCTTTTTTGTTGAAAATTCATCTTTTTTGGCAGAAATTATTCTTCTTGGTTGAAAATTGATCATTTTGGTTGAAAATTCAATTATTATACTTAAAAATTCATAATTTTATTTGAAAATTCATTTTCTTCGCTTAAAACTCAACTATTCCAGTTGAAGATCCGTCGTTTCAGTTGGAAAAATAATGACTTTATGAAAATGAAATTTTTTTATAAGTTACTCTTTTTTTTTGCTTGAAAATTATTTTTCCATAATTTAAGAATATTCCATTACTTTAGTAAAAAATGCATCTCTTTGGTTGAACATGAATATTTTTGACTAAAAATTTAGCTATTAAATTTTTAGTTGAAAAATTATCTTTTTTTGGCAGAAATTATTCTTCTTGATTGAAATTTAACTTTTTGGTTGAAAATTCAATTAGAAAATTTAAAGATTTATAATCTTAGCTGATCATTCATCTTCGTTTAAAAGTCAAGTTCTCCAGTTGAAGATTTATCATTTTAGTTAAAAATCCATCTCTTTGGTTGGAGATTCATTTTTTTAGTTGGAAATTTATCACTTTTAACTGATGAGACATATTTAAAAAAAAGTTAGAATATGTATTCAAAAAGGATTTCAGTTTGACTTTTCAACATTAAAGTATTGATTTTAAATAAGAAGTAAAATTTCCACGAAAAAAATGGGATTTTCAACAAAACAGTTTCATTTTTTACCACAAAGGATAAATTTTTAACAAAATTGTTGATTTTTTAAACAAATAGTAGCATTTTCATACAAGAAAGAAGCAAATTCTACTAACAGAGGAATGTCTAAATAAAAAAGACAAATTTTCAACAACAACAAAAAATAGATGAATTTTCATCAAAAAATATTTCAGTTTCACTGTCCAACATCAAAATATGAGTTTTAAATAAGAAGCAAATTTTCCATGAAGAAACTTGAATTTTCAACCCAAAAAAAATAATTTTCAACAGCAAAATTAAATTTTCAACCCCAAAGGATGAGTTTTAAACAAAATTATTGAATTTTCAACCAAAAAATTGCATTTTTATCCAAAAAAGATGCAATTTCTACTAAAAAATAGATGAATTTATAATTAAAAACACAAATTTTCAAAAATTAGTTTAAATTTTCATCCAAAAAGTATTTTAGTTGACTTTTCAATATTAAAATATTAATTTAAATCGAAAACTAAATTTGCTACGAAAACAGTTGGATTTTCAACCCAAAAGACGAATTTCCAACACAACAGTTCTTTTTTGAACCAGGAAGGATGACTTTTCAACATAGTTGTTACATTTTCAAACAAATATTAAAATTTATAACCGCCAAACTTCATTTTAAAAATTCCCTAATTTTCTCCTGACCAATTTAAATTTCAATGACCATTAATATTCAAAGACTAGGATCATAAACTTGTAATATTTCTAACCTAGAATTTTAAACTAACAGTTATTTAAGGTCAATTTTTTTGGCGCGTAAAGTTACAATTCATATTTTTCTGTACAATTACTGCGAGTTACAAATACTGAAGTTACTTAATGATAAATACTAATGGAAATTCACCAATTTAAAACTTTTTTTCAATGCCAGAAAAAATACGAAATATTGTTAACAATAATAAAATAAAAAAAATTCAAAGAAATATTTATTTCTTGAAATTTGTTGAATACATAAAAATTCGAGCTGAAATTAAATTCTAAATATTGAGAACTTAATAAAATATGTATTATCATTTTGCTTTTAAATTTATATAAATTTTTGTTTTAATTTTTCAGAAAATTAAAAAAGATTTTTGAATATTTCTGATGTGTGAGAAAAGAATCTAGAAGATTTAGATTAGAAGTTTAGGACTCTTAGAACTTTGGAAGAAATCAAGAAAAATATTTGATACATTTTCGGAGACTTTTCAAAATTTTTTAATATTTCAAATCTATTTAAAACGTCTTAAATTTCTACAAATATATTTAACTGACTTGAATTTATGTTAGAATATTGAAAAAACATTCAAAATGTAAAAAAATTGCCTTTTAATCTTCTAAATTTTCCCAGGAATTTTAAGAAGATTTGTTTATTCTCTTGAAAACTTTCATGACTCTTTTAAAGCTTCTAAAATTTTTTGTTTTTTAATCTTTAAAAATCTAAATTTCTAAAAATCTTTTAAAGTCAAAAACTTTTTAATCTCTTCAATTCCTCTAAATATTTCTTGAATTTACTCGATCTTATTTTTTAATCTTATTAAATTGAAACATTTTGCTTCAAAATCTGCTAAAAGCTTTATAGAAATTTTAGGTTATCGTTTGAATTCTTTAAAAAATGAATTTTTTTATTCTGCATAATGAACAAAATTGTCTTAAAATTGTTCAGATTCTTCTTTGACAATTTTATCAATCTTTCTAAATGTTTTGAGTCTTTCTAAATAATCTCTTAAAATTAATTTTTCAAAACAATCATTTTAATTTTTCCTAGGAGCCTAAACAATTTTTATTTTATTTTCGTGAAAGCTTACAAAATTCTTTCAAAATCTTTAAAAGTTTTAATCATTTTTGAATCCTGTCAAAACTTCGAAATACCTTTTAAACTTACTCACATTTTTTCTCAATTGCAAAAACCGTGAAAAATTCAGTTTGCCTAAAAACTTTTTAAATCCTGAAAATTAGAAAAATTGTTTCAAAGCCTTCCATTATCTTTTTGATACATTTGGAAATCTTCGGAACTTAAAATTATTATTTCAAAAGAAGAACTAAACCATTAAAAATTTTTCTGGAAATTTTGAAAAAAAATAAATGTTCGCAAATCTTTCATAATTATTAAAAAGCTTCTAATTTGTTCCCGCATTCTTCAAAATAAATTTTTGCCCACAATTTAATTTCTTTTCACTCTTTGATAATATAAAAAAGTTTACAAATAACAGTGTGTTAGCATTAAGGGCATGTGACACAGCTAAATACCTATATTACCTACCTCACTTTTTCCGTTCACTGAATGTTTTTTTGAACCTAAGAACTTTTTTTGTAAATAAAATATCGAGCTGAAACTTTGGAAGATTTATTAGGTTACAATAAAGTACGTTTAGGTACTGCATTTCGGTAGGAACTTCAATGAAAATTATTTCATCTTTTTTCTGAACCTCAACATTTTGTGAACGTTCGAACTTTTTTTATACATAAAATATCGTTCTCAAACTTTGAGAAATGCAAGAGCCGAAAGAAAACTACGTTTAAGTACAAAGCTGAATAATAATAGAGGTAAAAAAATATATTTCAACAATCAATTCCAACGGCATCAGCCGTTAAGGGCATGTGACAGAGCTAAATACCTATATTACCGACCACAGTTTTTCAGTTCACTGAATGTTTTTTTGAACCTAAGAACTTTTTTTGTAAATAAAATATCGAGATGAAACTTTGGAAAATGTATTAAAGTAAAATAAAGTACGTTTAGGTACTGCATTTTAGTAGGAACTTCACTGAAAATTATTTCATCTTTTTTCTGAACCTCAACATTTTTTGAACGTTAACTTTTTTTATACATAAAGTATCGGTCTCAAACTTTGAGAAATGCAAGAGCCGAAAGAAAAATACGTTTAAGTACAAAGCTTAACAATAAAAGATGTAAAAAAATATATTTTAACAATCAATTCCAACGGCATCAGCCGGTAACACGTTGTACATGAAAATACGAACCCTTTAGAGCCTCGTCTAGTGGCCGCCAGGGTTCGTATTTTCGTGTACAACGTTACCGGCTGATGCCGTTGGAATTGATTGTTAAAATATATTTTTTTACATCTTTTATTGTTAAGCTTTGTACTTAAACGTAGTTTTCTTTCGGCTCTTGCATTTCTCAAAGTTTGAGACCGATATTTTATGTATAAAAAAAGTTCGAACGTTCAAAAAATGTTGAGGTTCAGAAAAAAGATGAAATAATTTTCAGTGAAGTTTCTACCAAAATGCAGTACCTAACCGTACTTTATTGCACTCTTATACATTTCCCGAAGTTTCAGCTCGATATTTTACTTACAAAAAAAGTTCTTAGGTTCAGAAAAACATTCAGTGAACTGAAAAATTGTGGTCGGTAATATAGGTATTTAGCTGTGTCACATGCCCTTAACGTTGTACACGAAAATACGAACTCTCTAGAGCCTCGTCTAGTGGCCGCCAGGTTTCGTATTTTCGTGTACAACGTTACCGGCTGATGCCGTTGGAATT
>NC_046666.1:7035166-7039239 GCF_010883055.1 Belonocnema kinseyi | reverse complement strand
TTTCTACCAAAATGCAGTACCTAAACGTACTTTATTGCACTCTTATACATTTCCCGAAGTTTCAGCTCGATATTTTACTTACAAAAAAAGTTCTTAGGTTCAGAAAAACATTCAGTGATCTGAAAAATTGTGGTCGGTAATATAGGTATTTAGCTGTGTCACATGCCCTTAAAGGTAGTATTAAAAAGATTACGTAATCGAGTTAAAATATGGCCCCTTACCTGGGATATATGCCCTTTTCAAATCTCAAGCCTGATTTTAACTTAAATTCAGTTATTTAGCACTTGAAAATCATTTTTGTAACCAACTGTACATAATAGATGTACATTGTACAGTAAGTTGAACAACCAACCTATACTGCATTTCTGAGGAGGGCACGCGTTCCTGCTCAGTGGTGGGGGTTGGTAGGGAGTCAGAAGTCAGAACCCAACCAAGCCAACGGGTTCAGTTGTTTCGCGGAGCGCAACCTGTTCGTGTCGTGTGGTAGTTATTTCTCTTATTTAAGTTTAAAAGTCACAGTTTTCGTGTTTTCCTTCTTAAATGTGATTCTGCCCAATCTCCGGATGCTTGGTCCCCACCTGGGTCCATTTTGTCTCCTGTGAAAAAAAAACGAACTAAGTGAGTTGCGTGGTATTAAAATTAGCGAAAGCCAACAAACGCTTTGATTTTGAAGGCTACGAATCCTCGAAATATTATTTATGCAAATCGAAGTTTTACCAAATTTTGTTGAACTTTTCGGAAAATTGGATTTGCGGCGTTGTAGTGTTTCAATCGTGTCTGGACAAGTTTTTAATTGCTGTTGCAAAAAAGGATTTTGTTTTAGTTGATTTTCATTTATTTCTCCCGTTTTAAATTGGGACAAGTGTCAAAAAGAAAAAACGAAAGTTTTTTTAGCCTACGTATGTAAAACTTGTGATCGACCAAGAATTGGAAAAATTCCTCAACGAAGGCCATTTCTTGTTCGAACGTTCCAGGACGCTAAGCAGGATTCGAAGAAGTAGTTCTTGCAATACGTAAACATCGTGAATTGCTCCAAAAAGTAGGACAAAAATTGGTCCATTGTCACTTTTTCATAAGATTGTTTTTAGTTTGGGGTTAAGTGTCAACAATAATTTCTTTTTGTATGGAAAGTCCAGAAAAAGAGACTTAACCTCGAAATTGCTATTTTCAAAATAAAGTAAACTTTCACTAGTTTATCAATAAATTATTCAAATTTTAAAACAACCAAATTCAAAATACCTTTTCTCAATTCTACTGCCCAATTGGCCTATTACTTGAAATAACTCAAAAATAGTCATAAAGTCGAGCAAGAACAGATAATAGCACGCAACCCATTAACTCGAGAATTTACATTACTTCGAAATAATTAATAGAACACCCGGAAACGCTCAATTATTGTTGTATTATTTTAAAAGGCTAAAGAAACGAAATTGCTACAAATGCGTTTAAAGAGATTACTGCTCTAGAGTCTTGTTACCAGTAAATGAAGAAAGGTTCAAAAGAATTTAAAAGTAGGGTGGGCCAGGATTTAAATCTAATTTGTGGAACTTGCCGGATTCAAAAATAGTATATAAGTAACTTTAAGGTTAGATTTTTAGCCAAAAAATGTGCGAAATATTCATTTTCATTCCGTTTGAATTCAAAAGGTTCCAAAAAACAGATTCAACAGGAATTCCAATTCTTTTGAATCTATTTCCATTTACTGGTGTGAAAACGACAATAACAAATTCTTTGATATTTTAGATTTAACAGAAGTCTGGCCCAAATTGGGTTAAAAATCGGCCGAAACCAGTGAATCTAGTTAGGACTAGTTAACAATGGGAAGTGAGGGCGGCGAGTAAACAAAGGAAAGACGGACAGTGTTTTGATAGTGTCAAGGTGTTTGTTCGCCGGACCTTAAGAGGGCACTGGTTGCATACCGAAAGGAGCTCACATATGCACTCGCAAAAGTGCGTTTCTTGTGATTCTGTGCCTGTGAAGCGTGTAGATTATAAAAGGAGCGCGCCTTTTGTGCAGTGCTCGTTTCGTGAACGAAGGTAGACCGGAAGCCGCTATATTGGAGAGGAAGAGGGAAAGCGGCGTGCCGCTCTTCTGTGTGCCGCGGCAGAGGCGTTCGTCACAGTCAGAAAACGTGAGTACCTTTTTTTTATCGGTTTATCTCCAAATTATTTTAAAATATAATTTTCAGTAACTGGTAAAGGGTAAAAAATGTTTTTAGAGTAGGAAGTAAGTAGGTGACTTGAGATTTCACGAAATTTTGTAGTTTAAATTTCAGTACAATTCTTCTGCGCATCTATATATCATATAATTCTACTGCGCAGTCATGTGAGTAGTGGAAAGCTTCTGCGCAGGCATTTAGTTATAGGAAACTACTGCGCCGTCGCAGAGTTCTATTTGAGCTGACGCGCAGTCGCGAAGTTTGAATTGCATGAAATTTATTTATTTTTGTTCCTACTTGCGTTTTAATTAGATTTTTATTTTATTGATTTCTTTTCAATACATTTGGTTTCCATGGGATAAATATTTCTAAATCTTTATGTTTTCAAAATTCGAAACTATTTGCATGATTATTTACATTTTGAGCAATTTCATTTCATTTTTTGTCATACATTCGAAAGTTAAGTTTAAACTTTTTTGAAACAATATTTTATAACTTTGAATTTAATTTTCTTTTAAGCAGATGTTCACAAAAAATTTTCTTTAATTTGAACGTTCGGAACTTCAAGCACTTGAAAATTGGAAGTTTTAATACTAAAATTTTATAAATTGGACAATTTAATGGAAAAGAGTTGAAATGCTATAATTTTTAATTCACAGCGTTTAGAATCTACCAATTTCATTTTGATTTGAAGAATCTCGAGATTGAAAGACTTAAGATTGAAATTTCGAAAGTAGGACGATTTTAAATTGTTAAACATTGAATATTATCAGATTAGCATTTTAAAAATTGGATCATTCAAATTTCAAAAGGAATGAAATTGTATCATTTTTAATTAAAAGCGATTAAAGATCCTCGCAATGGAAGCATTTCATATTTAAATTCCGTACATAGGAAAATTAAAAAATGTTAACAATTGAATATTTTCTGATTAGAATTTTCAAACTTGGATCATTTAAATTTCAAAAAAATTTAAATTTTATCATTTCTACTTGAAAGTGTTCAGATTTGTCAATTTCAGTTTAAATGAAAGAATCTGGAAATTGTATGATTTCAGATTAAAATTTTGAAAATGAAACATTTTCGGATATGGAAAATTGAATATTGTCATATTAGAATTTTAAAAAGTGTATCAGTTAAAATTAAAGGAATTGCGATTTTATTATTTGTAATCAGCACGTTCAGAGTTGAATAATGTAACACTGTAAACTTTTTAATTTAAATAATTTTCAATTCGAAGGGATTAGAATTTGATGATTTGAAATTGAATACTGCAAAATCAGAGCATCTGAAAGTCTAAAAGTGATCATTGTTACTTCATTTAAAAAATCGTTTTAAGTATTAAAATTTACTGAACAAATATTTCTATGATCAAAAAATAAATTGCCATCATTTTTCATCGAACAAAATTAAAAAAATTCAATTATAATATATATAAACCTTTAAAATTGAATTATTCTTGAAAAAAAAAAACGTTTCGAATTAAAAGTGAGTTAAAATATGAAATATTAATGTGCCTGAAGTTCAGAACGTTTAAGTGAAGTGAACATTTTTTCCTATTTTTATTTTATAATAAAATATTGTTTCAACTACAATTAATATAATGCATTCACAGATTATTTTGTAATCTTTTTCTTGCAATATAAATTAAATCAATATTTTAGCGCTATTTCTAGTTTACAAAGCCATCATTAAAAATGTCGTTTATTTGAACGTTCCGAATTTCAGGTTGGGTCGTTCAAAATTAAACAAATGCAAACTTCGTCTAAAACTGAAAAAAAGTAATATCCCAAAATTGTGATATTAAGAAAACTTCTTTATTCGCATGCCATTTGAAATTTCAAATGTTTTAAATAATTTGCATTCCATTAATATTGTTCCAACTACAATAAAAAAATGCATAATAATTTTTATT
>NC_046666.1:7028922-7035066 GCF_010883055.1 Belonocnema kinseyi | reverse complement strand
ATTTAAATTAATAACCATTTTAGTAATTTTTATAGTTTACAAAGTCTTTAGTAAAAAAATTTGTTCATTTGAATGTTCAGAACTTCAAGCACATCTAAATTGAACCTTTTCAATTTTAATTGCAAAATCAAAACTCGCGAAAGGGAAGAATTTTTAATTAATAATATAACTTGGAAAAATTATAACTCTATAAAATTGTAGCCATACAAAATTAAAGAATTTTTTTAATTAACGCAGTATCAATTTCAAATAGTTCAATTTTTATCTATTTTTATTTTACACAAAATCTGTTAATTTTTCTATTTTAAATTGTTTTATTTTTAACACTTCTTTAGGGTCCAGTAATAAAAAAACTTTGATTTTCTTACACAATTGATAAGGGCAGTAATCATAAAAAATATATTTTTATTGTTTATTAATAAAAAAAAGGGAAAAAACTGATGAGATTAGAGAAATTTCGGATAACTATAAACTATTTTATAAACCAATATTCGAACTATTCGTGATGTTTTTTTGTGTTGCATAATTCTTTAATTAATTCTTTTATGTTTTATTATGAATTATTTTCAATTATTCGCAAATAATTATATTTCACTTTATATTTGTAATTTTATAATTTCAGAAAATTTATTGTATTTCTAACCAACAAAAAAAACAATTATAGAGCAAAAATATACACAATTAGAATTTAATTGATAAAATTATTTTTTCTTAAGTGACATTTTATCGAAAACATATTACTCAAAATGTAAATTTTGGTTTGTTTAGAAATAAATCACTGAAGAGGACTCCCACATGAGTCGAAACGTTTGATTAAACAAGAAAGTTTTTTATTACTAGACCCTAAAGCCCATGTAAAGAAACACCAACTTATTTAATACCAGTGGGTCAATATAATTCCAAATCATGAATTAATTCTCGAAATTTCCTGTTTTAATTATCAATCTTTGAAACTAAAGATTATCCAAGTATCAAGCCCTTCATTTCATAATCTATTATTTCAAAGTTTAAGTTGAATGTTTAAATTGGCACTATATAAATTTTAAGATTGATAAACCTCCACAGTTATAATTATTATAAAAACTGAAAATTATATACTCTGTAATTAGAAACTTAATTTTCGTTATTTATTATTAAATGCGCAACTTGAAATTAAAATAAAAAAATGAAAGAATCTTCGTGGATACACATTGCGCTCTAGTCCTGCGCAGTAGTTTTTTTCACGGACTCGTTACTGCGCAGTCGTGTGCAATGTCACTCGGAAGTGCACAGTAGCCTTATATGGGCAGCTACATGCGCAATATTTTTTAAATTGACTAATAGCTGCGCATTAACGTCCTACGGAACTTATATCTGCTACATTAACTGTATGTAAGCTTTACTGCTGCGCAGTACCATTCTTTCATGCCTAAAATAACGTACAAACATTCTCTTGTACTTGAATTTGTATAATCCTCCTTACTCTTGGAAATATTCCAAACTCTTCTAATGACTCTAATTTGAATTGTTTTTCGTCGTTGAAAAAGAAGGGTAGTACTTTTTTTAAAGCCGAAAGAGTTGGTCCAAAGTTGAAATCTAGCCTTGAAATCTGGGACTTGGCAGTAAAAAGACCGCAGAAGCATGAGACGCGAAAACAAGTACAACCCGTCCACTTATGCAATCTGGAGCGGATACGCACGATGACTCTAAAGCAAGGCTCTCGATCTTTATCGTGTACCAGGTTCCTGAACTTTAAATTTTTGTCGACCCCTTTAACAGTAGATTAAAGACAGAATGTACTGAGACATGATGCATACAGAGAAGGTGACCTTTTCGCCAA
The DNA here is from genome assembly GCF_010883055.1 of Belonocnema kinseyi. NCBI lineage: Eukaryota > Metazoa > Arthropoda > Insecta > Hymenoptera > Cynipidae > Belonocnema > Belonocnema kinseyi. The sequence goes on along the minus strand of NC_046666.1, from coordinate 7,033,247 downwards.
CTTGGTTGATTTACTTGACTTCGTCTTTCTTCTGATCTTCTCCTAGCTGCGACGTAGACAAGAAAACGTCCCAGAGATGATTCGCAGATGTGCATTAGCGCAATGTTAGAATAGCCACGTGAAATGTGCTTGGTTTTCTTTTGCAAGTTCTCTTTCGCATTGGCGTAATCGAAGAAATTTTATATTTAAAGGAGTGCCTACTCATTGGTAAAACCAGGAATTAGCCGTGATTAAAAAAAAAAAAGGAGGATAGAAATTTGATTCGGAATAAAATTTAAGTTTTGAACTGTCTGTCGCCACGGAATTTTCCGTGAGATTAGCCCCTTCCAGCTCTTCAAGGAAAATTTTGTAATACAGGTCAGTGCCTTACATTTTTTTATTGTGAATTTTAAAAGTTTTCAAGAGAATAAAAATATTTTCGTAAGATTTCTTTGAAAATATTTCATGTTTTTTTTTTTATTTTGAAAAGTTAACTTTAGGAGATATTTCAAAAGCTTTCCAAAATTCTCCAAAATAATCTGGAGGATTTTAATAACATTTTACAATTTATTTATTTAGATTAAAAAATTCAGCAATATTTAGAGTCATGTTTGAAAATTCGTCTCTTGGTATACAAATGTAACTTTTTCGGTTAAAAATGCAATTTCTTCTTTAAAGATCAATTCTTCGTTGAGGACTCAACTATTGTTGCGGTAGGAAATTAATCATTCTGCTTTGGTTGAGGATTCCACTATTTTTCTGAAAATTCGCCTTTTTTTTAATTGCGCTAATTTATAAAACGTATTTTTTTAATTAACGACTCTTCTCTTTAGTTGTTTATTAGTTTATTTCTTGTTTCACATTTTTTTTAACTGAATATTTAACTACTCCATTTTTGCTTGAAAATGCATTTTTGGCTAAAAATTCAAATTTTTTGTTAAAAATCAATGTTCAAAAGCTTTCAATTGCTTGGTTTATTTAAACTAAAAATCGTTTTTTTCTTTAAGTTGAATTATCTACTGTTACATTTTTTGTTAAAAATTCATGTTGTTTGTTTAAAAATCGTCGTTTTGTAATAATTTGACATTTTAAAAGATTTCAAAAACTTTAAAACAAAATGAGCTTTTTTGAAGATATCAAACAAATTTTACTAGCGTTCTAAGAATTTTGAGGTTTCAAGAGAATAAACGTTTTTTACAGATTCATTAGAAGATTTCATGATTTTTAATTTTTTTAAATGAATTCTAAAAGAAGATTGAGACAGATTTCAAACCTTACACATGCACTTGAATAAGCAATCGCACGATTGTCTAAAATTACGAAAAAATATATATAAAAGATTTTCAAGCTCCATAGAATACACTTTTAAAAGTAATAATAACAGATGAAGTATATTTGAATATGAGTAAAATCTTTTACATTTTATTTCATGGCCTATTCTTTTTTAAATAAGCTTTTCCATCTGTACAAGAATGTGAATAGGAAAATGGGTAGAAGATGAGATACTCGTGAGAATTTCCATTATATTCTCGATAGCAAGTCGATAATGCTTGCAAAAGAATTGTATAACGGGTTTTACCGTCGTTTCTTTTACTGTTTTGATTATCTTCTTTGAATAATTTAAAAAGTGAAAGAATTAAATCTAACTATTTTCTATGAAATTTGTTTATTTTATATAAATAATTATAGAGTGTATGTCTTATCATAAACAAATGCATTATTTATTACTTAATTGCAGTTCGGAGTGATATATAGAGTTTCTAAATGCAAATGTGAAACAATAAATTGAGTTATGCTAAATTAACTAACTTTTTTTATGTCTATTTTGCAACTGAAGTGAGTCATTTTTCAGAAGCTGATAAAAATACACTACATTATTTATAAAAAATTAATCTTCTTTGTTGAAAAATCATCTTTTTTAGTTTAAAATTCAACTATTTTGTTGAAAGTTTAATTTTTTTTTCAATATTTAATTTTTTGGTCAGAAGTTTAAGTTTTTGGTGAACATTCGTTTTTTTTTGTTATTGAAAAGTCAGGTAATTTTGAAAACTTGTTTTTTGGGCACCCTAACTCAAAATATAAAAATTAAAGAATATTGATAAAAACAAAAGAGAACGTAAATATTTTATGATTTGTTATGCAACGCATGAATGAGACATTTCGAAATACGGCTTCGTAAGTGAATAATAGCACTTCAGCCATAATCTAATCTCGAAATTCCAAACCTACATCTATGGCACTTTTGCACGTTGAATACTGAAATTAATATTGATCCATTCAAGATAATCATCGAAATTAATGAGTCCGAAATAAAATCGTTAAACTCAATTCCTCTCTTTGACATGATTACAAAGTAAGATCGTCAAATCCCAATATGGAAGCGTTGCCCTAAAAAAGTTTGCCCATGATTTTTTTTTTTTTAAATAAAATTGCTTCGGCAGATTTTAGAGAAAGATTCTTAGATGGAAGATCTTCGTATTATCTCCCATAAACCCACGTGAGAGTTTTCATAATATCGTCCTACGCTTTAACAAAGCGTATTAGTTACTCGTTAAATATTATTACCTGCGACCTTGGAAGCGACAGGTAGGGCTTGCTGAGCATCAGGTGTCATAAAACCGCTCCTAATGTCTTTGCCACAAACAAAGATAACAATTAGGATTTAGATTTTGGGCAAGTGGCCTGTGGGATGAACAATTAAGTTAACGAGCTTGGGACAGTTTATCAATTTCAAACGTGGTGAATCATCCCTACCACTTATAAACAATTATTTAGGTTTGAGAAGGAAATGAGATATAATTATAATAGGGTGGACGGAAAAAACTTAAAATTATTAGGTTAATTATTGATAAAACTGAAAAGTTTCTTTGGGACATTACGAATACAATTTCTTTTTTTAATTAAACAAATTTCTCATTTATAAATATTTTTTTAAAGACGATTTAATGAAAAATTAAATTTTATTTATCGCAATCCGCAGTCAACTGACCTGGTATATTTCCTCGAATCTTGATAGCAGTTTCTAATCAAATTTTTTGGGGCTTAAATCAGCAACACGTAATTTCTGACGTGGAATTTGGTTTAATCTTGAAATGGTGATTTTGATTTCATAGAATGTTTTTAGACTTTTCTGAAGAATTCTGCTTTTTTTGGTTACCTAGTTCTGTGCTGCCACCCTTCATTTAATTCCATAAACTTTTCCCAAAACCAAATCAATTTTGTTTTCTATACAGAAAAAAATTTAAAAAGACATTTGAATTAGAAACGTAGAAAGTTTTATCTTCAATAAAGGATCTAACATGTACCTGAAGTTCTAAACGTTCAAATGAACGAAATATTTTTCGATATTTCTATTTTACCCATAAATATTGAAATATTTTGAAATATATATTTTTCTAAATTAAAAATACCACTTTCCAACGATAAAGAATAACGTAATCCAGAGTTGTTAAAAAAATCTAAATCTTGTTCATATTATAATTATTTTTGTTTTAAAATATCAATTTTTGTATGTAACACACAAACGTAATTTAAAATGGTTTAAAAATTACGATCCATCACTTTTGGCTAAAAACGAGGCTAAAAATTAAACTATTTCGTTTTTGGTTGAAATAAAAAAATTTTTGTTTGGAAATTCGGCCATTTGCTTAAAAAATCACCTTTTTAGTAGGCAAGTCATTTTTCTTAGGTGAGAATCAACTTTTCTGTCGAAAATTTAATTTCTCGAGTTGAAAATTCAACGGTCTTAAAAAAATCGTATTTTTAGCGTTGAATTGTTTTTAATTGTGTTGTTATTTTCTTTATTAGTTGAAAAGTTTTTTGTCGTAAATTTAACTGTCCTTTAACAAAAATCATCATTTTGACAGCTTGAAAATTCTTTTTTTTTGGTAGATAATCATTTTTCGGTTAAAAATTTAACTATTTTGTTGAACATTCGTTTTTTTTTGTTGCAAATTAAATTTTTAGAACTGAAAATTTGACTATTTTGTTGAAAATTTGTCTTTTTCCTTTGAGTGCAACTGCTATTTACTTCCAATTGAAATCTGTTTTGATTTAAATATCAAATATGTCTTATTACATTTTTATTTGAGAATTCATATTTATTGGTTGAATTAACCCTTAAACGGCCAAAACGCCACTACCGGGACACTGCTTTTCAACGGCCAATAACTAAGACTATTCGACACTAGACAAAATTGAGACACATATATTTTTATTGCTTAAGATCTCCTCTTTCCGACGGGGCCAATGAAATTCCTCAAAAAATTTATTTATTATCCCAAAATGCAGTTTAAACAAAAAAAAACGTGATTTTTCGTGCCTATTTTTTTTTGTGAACCATTTTC
>NC_046666.1:7019682-7028822 GCF_010883055.1 Belonocnema kinseyi | reverse complement strand
AACCATGGATTCTCAAAGTTTAGACATTTATTCCACCGTTTAGTGAGATTCCAGGTTAATTACAGACTCGAAAAGCTTTGGAAAATGGTTCACAAAAAAAAATAGGCACGAAAAATCACGTTTTTTTTTTGTTTAAACTTTTCGTGCTGATAGTGACTTAAAACTTACCTTCGACCAATTGTGTCGTCAGGTGCCTTTCTGTGCCGGAAATATGCGTAATGGAAGAAGAGCAGTGAAACGTGCTGCGAATATGTTATCTCTCATAAGATGGGGATTAGGTTTAGGGCCAGGTATTAGATTTTGAAAGATGAATAAGTCTTGGGTGTTTCGCATTTAGTAAAACGTGTTGAAAAATAATATTATGAATCCTTAAGGTCGAGTACCTCAAAGAGGAGTTTTCCTTTTTCTGTGGGAGACGCACGACCTGCTGTTGGCTTGATGAGATAACTAGCATTGACATTTAAATCGTTTCTGGGAAAAAAAATTTCTTTTATATTCCTCACTGCACGGAGAAAAATAGATGTTAGCACAGACTATCTAGATATTTATAGGTAATATCTTAGCAATTTAACTATGGGACAGAAATCTAGATACTGAAGAGGAGCATCTGTAGATATTAAAAAGAAGATTTTAACTGACAATATCCACGATATTAAAGGGTAAAATCTAAGATACTCAAGAAATATTTTTTAATTGTGCAAAAATTACCTGTAAAGCATGCAATTTTCTATAAAATGGAAAAGAATGTTAATATCGTAGTCCTCTGTTTTGAAAATCCGAATCTTCAAACATTCGTCTTTTTGCATAATTATGCGATTTTTGTGTTCAACAGATAACACACTGTTTAAGGCTAATATAAAAGATGCCTGTAGCTGAGTCCTCATTTTCTTGAGAACATTATAACATATCCAAAAACATTGAATCCATTTTCCACCAAAACTTATAATGCAATAGATATCCGAAAAACCACAATACACACGATGAAAGCTCAAGATACAGACAAAATCTGTTGTCGCCACGCCACACGTCAGCGACCTTGCTCCGATAAAATTGAGCTTTTTTAATATCATAGATATTAACTGTTAATATCCCATATTTTATACTTTCAATATAAACAGATATTTCCCTTTAATATTTTGTATGTTGAATAGAAGATATTAGATAGTATCCCGTGAAGAAATTTTGATCTGGCCCCGGTCGGGGCCAGATAGGGTCGGGTCGGGCCCATATCGGGATTCCTGGTCGGGGCCAGACCGCGGATGAAACACACGCCCAGGTCCGGGCCAGATCGGGACTCCCTATCGGGAAACCCGATCGGTGACCGGTCGGTGCCCGATCGGTCTCATAATAATACATTTTATGCATTTCGCGAATAAAAAGAGATTTATAAAGTATAAATATTATTTATTAAATATTAAAATGACCTTAAGTTAATTCTATTTAACTAGAACCTTAAAAAAAGTGTTTTTTAGTGTAGGGACAGTGATTTTATTTTTTTACCGGAAATTTTGTAAATATTTAAAAAACAAATCCGCCTAAGTACGATTTCAAAATTTTTTAAAATAATGAATTGAATTGTTATCGATTTCAATGATGACATCATTCAGCTCACAATGCGTAATTTAAAAATCGTTTACTTTAGAAATTTTTCATTTTAGGTTTTTATTTTTAATTTAGAGAATTTCAAAATGCAGTCTTGAAGACTTAATAAACTAAAAATTAAAACCGTTTGAAATTGAGAATTTTTTATAAAAAATATTTGTATTTTATTAACAGTAAATATAAATAACTTATTTTTAAAATGAATATGTAATTTAGGTATTAAAAGGGAACAATAATTCACTTTACAAAACGATTCGAAACCCGCTCAAGGTTCAGAATTTTCCAGATGTTAACGTGGAAAAAATTAACGGTTTCAGTTCGAAATCTTAGTCATTAAATAATGTAAACGTCTGTTTAAAACTTTATAAACTATTTTTATATTAAAAATAACTTCACAATAATGTATTTGCAATTAAAGGCTTTCCTTAAATTTAAAATATTGTTTCAATTTGAAATAATCAATTTTTTATGCATTCGATTAAACATTTTTTAATTAAAGAAAAAAGAACAAATATTTCATATGTAGCAATATTTGACGGTTCATTTAAGAATAATTAATTGAAACCAAATATTTCTAAATTAAAAATTTGAAACTAAATTGTTTAATATGGAAAGCCTTGAATCGTTAAAATTTGGAAGAGCTTTTAAACTTCAAACCTTTCAATTTTGATGGTTCTTTTTTAAAAAAATGGTAAATTTGTAAGTGAAATTGTTGAATTTAGTTGTTCAAATAGCAATTGAAAACTTATTAATTGTATAGAAAAAATTGAATTATTTTAAAACGCATTTAGATGTTTTAAAAACATTCAAAATTAATTTAAAGCTTGAAATGATTTCAAATAATTTAAAAGTTTGAAAAGCATAATTGAAAATAATTTTACAGTTTGGAATATTATTTTAAAATAATATTCAAAAAGATTTTAAGATTTCCAAGATTGTTAAAAAAGAATGTGGTAGATTTTAAGAATTTTCTTTAATTTTCCAGGGTTCTACCGATCAGGGACAGATCGGGAATCCCGGTCGGGGCCAGATCGGTATTAAGTATGAAATCGGGCGATTTCTGCACGGTATGCCGTAATATCTATATATTATGGTTAAATATCAAAGTTTTTAATATCTGCTTTTCAATATCTATTTTTCTCCGTGTGTCAACTGTGTGAATCCTGGAGTCTCAGATATTTCACTTATCCATGTAATTTTTGCTCATTAGCTTCCAATTCTTTTAAAACGCATTTTTTTACCATATCAAGCCTTAATTATACTAGCTCATTAGTTACAAATTATATTTTAGTTCAGATAATCTTATTTTTAAACTTTCACGGATAACAAAGAAACCACTTTCAATTTCGAGTATTTTAAGTGGAAATTTCTCGACAGTTGTTTTTTTGACATAAAAAGTCCAACGCTTCAAAAAATTGATTGATCCCTGGTGAATTTTCAAACCGACGGTTGAACTAAACAAAAAAAAATTCAACCAAATATTTAAATGATTAATCAAAAATTTGAGATCTTAACGAAATAGATGAATTTTTGATCTAGAAATATGAATTTTTATCCTTTTTCTCGAATGTGAAACAAAAAACAAATTAATATTTATTTTATTCCTCAAGAAAAAATATAATAGTTGATATTTCATCCAAATAAGATTTTAAGCCTTAACCAGACATTTTCAATTTTTATTTTAAAGAAAAATTTAGTTTTACTAAAGAAAAAATATAATTACAGACATTTCATCCAGAAAATATTTTAATTTTTAACAGAAAACAGTTTCAATTTTCAGTTTAAAAATTAATTCATAAAGATGAATGAATGGCTAAAATGTTGGTTAATATTGATTGGAAATAATATATGTACAAAAACAAAATTATAATGCTTTTTTTAATTGTCATTGGAACAATATTTATTAACAAAATAGAATTTGAAAACAATATTTCGTTCATTTGAACGTTCAGAACTTCAGATACATAATGTCAAATTCAATTCAATTTCAAATTCTTCCTGACGATTGTTTAAATTTAGAAAATAAAAAACGTGATAATAACAAGTAAGGGTTATAAACGTATACATTTTTTTATAGAATTCACCTTGCGGTTGAAAATGTTATTTTTTTTAAACTTTGATATGTTTTTAAAAAGTAATTGTTTGTTTTTTTTTAATTGAAAATTTATATTTTCGCTTTGAAAATTCAACTGCTTGTTGAATTTTCTTCTTTTTGGCATGCAATTTTAACATTTCGGATAAAAAATGTCATCATTGACTGAAAAGTCTGTCTTGAATGAAAATTCAACTCATTAATACAAAGTTGTTTTGTTGGTTTAAACATACATCTCTAATCACAGACATTTAAGGATTTTTGGTTAAGAATGCAACGGTTTGGTTGCAATTTAATCTGTTTTGGTTTAGTCAATATTTTATTGAAAATTTGTCTTCTTTGATTCAAAATTCAAGTACAGTCAAACCTGGTTTTAATGTCAATTTTGGGACAGAGCGTGACATTAAATCGAGATTCTCGGAACTATTTGGTCTCTCCTGTTTTTTCTTTGTTTTGTGACGTATGAGTGGGCACCACGCCTCTCCTCCAGTTCCTTTAACCCATCCCCGCCGCGCGGCGTCCTTTCTCGCAAACATTAAATGGAGGATCACTAAATGCAGGTTTGTTTGCTTTGAAAACGTTTTTTTTTTGTTGATGATGCATCATTATATAGTTAAAAAACCTGTTTTTCAACTGAAAATTGAAACTGTTTTTGGTTAAAAATTAAAATTTTGTTTGTATGAATTGTCAACTATTATATTTTTCAAAATTCATATTTTATTTTTTTCATATTTTTTGATATTATATTGATATATATTGATATATATTTTTTCATATTCATATTTTAATATTTCAAATATTCGAAATTCATCTTTTTTGGTTGAAAAGGCACTTTTTTGTTAAAAATTCAGTGTCACATAAATAATCATTTATTTTTGTTTTCAAACTTAGACCGTTTGGATAAAAATTCATCTTTATAGATTGAAAATTCAACTATTCGGTTAACTTTTTTTTTACTTTAACCGTCCGGTTGAAAATTCATTCTCGTTGGTTCAAAAAGTAATTTTTTGTTTAAAATACATCTAAAATTGAAAGGAGAAATAAATATTTCTTTTGTACTCCCTGAATAAGAAATGTTTTTATTTTTTTATTTTATATATATTGATGCGTACATGCATTTGCCAGCACCAGTTTAAATCTTTACGACTCTTCTTCGTTTCACAAGCTTCACTTCCGGAATCATTATTTGTGGCATAGAGGCTTATCTTGTTAGTTCCAATGGGGTTTTCCTGTCGCGAAAAATTACGAGAAAAGGAAGAGAAATTCGTGGGATGGTAGAATTCCCCCGGAAATAAGTGGAATTCCAATCCTGAGATTCACAAACGTGTTTATTTGTTGAATATTTATCAACTAAAGGCTCTTAAGCTTTAAGAGATTTCGCTCTAATCTTGGGAGAAAGGTACTTAAATTTTTATCATTTATGGTTACGGAATTTCAGATAGACGGTTTAAAATGTTTTGAAAATTGAATAACTCATCTATTTTTTTTTTGTAAGTATATTTCACTGTAATATTAAAAAAAAAACGTTAACTTTGCTCTTAAATTAAAATTTAGAAATTCTATCTCAAAGTGGGGAATAGGGCGTCTTATCACTAGTTCAAATTTCAACCAAGTAGTTTCAGCTAAGAAAATTAATTTGCATAAAAAAACTAAATGTCAACAAAATAATCAAATGTTCAACCAAATAGGATCTTCTTTGGGTTATAGCAACTCATTGAGTTGACCAAGAACGGAACTTTTGTAAAGATTTTTGTTTCTAAATCTATTATTCCATTTGGCAATGAAGGGGGAAAACGAGAAAAAGGAGTTGCTTAAACGATTTAAAAAAGGAAATTAAACAAGAAATGACTTACATTTTAAAACAGGAAGAAAGAGAAGGATAAATATTAATTATAACTAGAAAACATGAATTTTCAATTTAAAATATTTTTTAGCAATCAAAAATGTAATAGTTTAATTTTGTAGTCAAAAGAATTCATTCTCAACAACAACAAAAACGCATTAAAATGATGAATCTTAAAAAAAATATCAACAAGAGTTCAACATTCAACCCAAAAGATGGATTTTTAACCAAGAAGCTTAATATTCTGAAAATTGATGTCACATTTTCAACTAAATATGAATCTTAAAGAAAAAATTCTTTTTTAACAAAATAGTTCAATTTTCAACCAAGTAGTTAAATTCTTGACGAAAAAAAAAATTATTTTTCAATAAAATAGTTGCATTTTCATCAAAATAAATTAATTTTTCTACACAATAGTGGAAGTTTTGAAAAAAAAACGAGTTAAATTCAGAACCACACATATAATATTAGACTTTTCAACCAATAATAGTTGAATTTTCTTATCGGATTCAATGAATTCAGTTCGCATTTCAGCAAAAAAAAAACGAGCGTGAAAAATTAGATATTTCTTGAACATAGAAGAAAAAACACAGGCATTCTTTAAAGAGGGGAAAAGGGAAAGTGTCAAGTCTCTAAAACGAAAGTAAATTTGAATCTTATTAAGTTATTAATGAACTCTGCCGTTTCAGTGACATCTTTCGCAGAATTCGCAAACTTTGTTAAAATTTATCATTAGGACACGTACTAAATGTTATTAAATTTCGTTACGTTGGTTTCACTGCCCCCCGCCTTCAAATTGATAACATAGTTTATGGACGGCCCCTGATTCAAAGATTACATTTATACATTACCCAGTAAATGTAAAATTATTTAAACTATTTAACTGTAAAGAGCATTATTACTGTATATGTGAAAGATAGTATTGTGGAATTAGAGATAAGATGATAGTTTAACAACTCTTATTTCCAAGTATAAGGTTTCCCAATTTTCTGAAGCGTTTCGAGATACCTTTTTTTCCAGTGGATTCCTATAACTGTTCTTTTATGACAATGTTGGTTGGTAACTTGTTCCGTAAAGTAAAATGATTCCTTACCTCCAGGCAATGTTCGTGAGTGTAAAATCAGGATCATTTTAGTTTTAGTATGTTTGAGTCGTAGTTACTTTCACGGAATGGGACTATTCTGTCGTCTAACTCTAACAAAGCCAGATTTCGCTCTTTCAAGTCTAATTGGACTGACTAACTTCTACTGTTAAGACTGGAATTTGTCACCTCACTTTCATGCTTTCATTTTAGAAAAGAGTAATTAAAAGTAATTAAGAATTTCAAAAGGTTTTCAGAAAGACAAATATAAAACATTTTATATTTCAATTAGACAACTTCTGATTGAAATTGTTTACAATTCGAGAATTACAAACAGAAAGACATATTTTAGAAATTTTAAATTCGGAATGTATGAAATTCAATTATTAAAAATTTACAACGTTTGTGTTTAAAAAATGTGAAGTTGGAGGCGTTAAAAATTGCTTGAGTTTTTAAGCGTTTGACATTAAAGAATTTTGAATTTAAAGCGTTCAAAATCGAATATTTTCAGATTAAAAGTTTATATAAAAATGCAAGTTGAGGGGGGGGGGGGTGTGGCTCTGAACGGGAAAACCGTGGAAATAACAATAAATCTATTTGATCGGGAATTTAAAATAAGTTTGATTTAACTTTTTTTGTATGTTAAGTTCAATTGTTAAATTTTCTAAATATGAAATCATTCAGTTTACAATGCGTAATTCTAAAATTTTTTACTTTAAAATTTTCCATTGTGGGTCTTCATTTTCAAGCTTACCTTTTTCAATTTAAAGAATTTTAAAATGCAGTTTTGAAGGCTTAAAAGGTGATGATCAGAGTTAGGATTTTTTTAATTGGATGACTTAATTGGCCAAAATATTATTTTTCAATGGCGACCTATTTACGAGAAATTTAGTTTAAATTTGTTTCATATTTTTATCAAGTAACTTCTCGTGCCATTAATAAATAATAGCTTGCTTTTTCAGGAAAAACATTCGGTACAACTGTGCTATTTCAAATTTTAAAATTAAACTTTTGTATGGTTGAAACCCTTAAAATAATATTGGTAAGAAAAAACTTTGCATGAAAATACTGTATTTGAGGATTATTTAATTATTTTCCTAATTAAAAACAGTATTTATGGGGAATGTTTTCTTTAATAACAAAACCTTGAAGTGAAATTAATTTTTATGCAACGTAAATAACCAGAAAAAATTATAAAAGTAAGAAATATTATATTTGAAATACATTAAAAAACTTAAATGCCTATCTAGAGTTTTCAAGTATTAATTTTTTTTTTTTTTAAAGAACCCCTGTAAGAAAACACTGAGTTTTAAATATTACTTAGGTAAAATTTGTATAATAACCTGTGAATGGTCTTTCCTAACCGTTTACTCAACTGTAAAATTTTAACATTAACTCTCAATTTTCTGCAAATTTTCAACTGTTTTAAACTCTGTTTTCTTCAAGTTTTAACTGTTGAACATTGAAGGAAAGAAATACGTTTGTATTAAAAACGAGCGACGTAAAAAATGTTATATTTGCATAATTTTACATGATAATTTAAGAAAAATTTCAATCTAAACTCTGAGATAGGAAATTAATTCGATTAAACAAAATTTCACCTCTGATATTCTCCTTAACAAACAATTAAAAACTAAAATCGTTTGAAATCCAAAATGATATGCAAATAAAAATTAATTCATGTTTTTAAAAATTAAATTATAGCTCGAGTATTAAAAATTGAAGAATAATTGATTTTACAAGACAATTCTGCACTTGTTCAAAATAAAAAAATTATTAATTTAACGTCAAAGAATTAAATCTTGCAATTCAAAATCGTTAGTGGTAAAAAAAGTAAACTTCTAATTTAAATATTATGACCTGATTCTGATGATCTAATAAAATAAATCGCAATATCTTTTTTGGAACGAATTTTTTCATTTAGACCATAATTTCTTTAGCTTCAATTTTTTTTCTTTGAGAAAACAAAATTTCTGCAGTCTTAGAAGAAAAAGCATCTTTTTAAGACAATATTAAACTTCGGGGTTAGGTGAAAATTCGAATCTTCCGATCATGTTGGCCTATAAATGGCTAAAGCTTCTACAGAATTATTTTTTTTTATTTAGAATTGAGTTTCTGTGGCTTGCTTCTTTTTTAGAGAAATAAAATTCCGAAATTCTAGAAGCAACAGAGAATTTGTTTGAAATTTTTTTATTTTGTGCTCAGGTGAGAATTTCAATTGTCCGGTGGTGCTATAATAAATTTTCTCTTTTTTTCATCGTGTATCATCTAGTAAATTTGTCTGAATTTCAATAATCAGTATATATTCAATATTTTGTTTTTATTATTTTTGTTATGTTTTGCAACGATAACCATATATGGTTGATCGATTACACAGGCCAACAATTCTCAGAACCAGAGACCAGACCTACTATACCCGGAGGTTTTTGCTGCGCTGAATCCGAATCTGACCTCAGAAAAATTTCATCACCCTCAGTTTTCGAGATATTCTAACCTAAAAGGGTCAAAAACCCGTTATTTTG
>NC_046666.1:7010854-7019582 GCF_010883055.1 Belonocnema kinseyi | reverse complement strand
CTATGTAACCTCAAATATAGCAAAAAACGGTGTTTTTTGCACTTTTAGGTTACAATATCTCGAAAACTGAGGGTGATGGAATTTTTCTGAGGTCGGATTCGGCTTCAGCGCAGCAAAAACCTTCGGGTATACTAGGTCTGGTCTCTGGTTCCGGACCTTTGTCAAATTTTGTCGGCCTGTGTTATTGATATGTATCTAAGAAAATGATATATAATTTCTTAGATATCAATAATGGATCAATAGAAATAGAAATTTAATAAGAACCTATAAACTTACTTTGTAGCGATAACCTACTATAAAACAGTATATAAACGACTTTTATTTTATATGTTATATCGACTCTCTCGCCTGGAGACTTAAATGCACGGCAAGCGAAGAATCTTTAAGGACGAAGCTTATTGAAATTAATTTTTTTCGCTCTATAAAACAACCGCTGCCCAGTAATTGAAAAAATTGGAATTCATCATGAAAATTAAACTATTTGGTTGAAAATTAATCTTCGTGGAAAATTCTTTTTTTTTTTTTTTGAAATGTAATTATGTGTGATTACAAGTTAATCTTTTTTAGTTGAAGTTGAAATTTTTACGTTGTATTTTTTAAAATTTGATTTTTTATCTGAAAATTTAACTATTCGAGTTTTGGACAGAAGTTTATCCTTTATAAGTTGAAAATTAAATTATTATGTAGACATTTCATGTATTTTGTTTAAAATTCATCTTTGCGATTAAAAAATTATTCTATTTTGTTGAAATTTCTTCTTGGTTAAGGATTCAACTATTTGGTTAACATTCGTCTTTTTTGGTTGATTTAAACTGTTTGGAATTTTTTTTACTACTTTCGTACTATTTTGTTTACCAAATTTTTTCTGGAAAATTAATTTTGTACACTAAACATTTGACGATACCATTTTTGATTGAAAAATATCTTTTTCAGTTGAAAATTCTTCTAAAAATTTTGTCCGCTCGAATGCAAAATTCCACTGATTTTGGTTGAATGTGAATTTTGTTTGTTTGAAAATTCGTCCATTTGTTTCAAAATCCATCTTTGTACGTTGATAATTTAATATTTTGATGCAGTCATCTTTTTTGATCGAAAAATTAACTGTTTTGTTAAACCTTTAATTATTTTGTTGAAAAATCAAATATTTGGTTAGTCATCTGTCTTGGTTGAAAATTCATCGTTCTTCCTTTTTAACATGAACTTTTTTCATGTTAAGTTTAATTGTCTTCGAAAAATTCCTTGTTTTTTCGCTTGAAAATGTGATTAGTTTATTAAAAGTCAAACAATATTTTTATATTTTTATTTGAATGTTCAACAATTGGTTAGAATGTAACTGTTTTCTTAAAATTTAATTTTGTCATAGAAAATTCGTCATTTTGCTGTGAACATTCATCTCTTTTGGTAGAAAATCTTTTTTGGTTAAAAATTTAACTATTTAGTTAAAAAGCAACTGTTTTTTGTTTAAACTTTTTTGTTTCAAAATTTATCTATGTATGTTCAAATTTCCACTGTTTGATACCAAATTCAACTCTTTAGCTATAAACTCAACTCTTTTGTTAACAATGAGCTATTTTGTTCAAAATGCAATCATCTTGAAATTTTAAGTTTTATATTAAATTCAATAATGTTTCTATATTAATTTTATTTAAAAGAATTTATTCCCTCTTTTCCTGAAACGTCACTCTTTTTCCCCTGTTTTGACATCGTTTGGACTGTAAAGTCTCTAATGATAAATGATAAAAGCCTATCGTTGAGCTTATCTCATTTTAATCTCTCCAAGTAGGATTAGAAAGATAGAAAGACAGGACTGTGTCCTGGACTTCTTTGCACCATGTGTTTATGTAGATTTGTAGAACGCATACACTCCAAGCTAGAAAAATTTCTTGACGCATCTCATCAGTTACTTATTCTGTTGTGGGATTGGGGGGGGGGGAGACCCATCTCTGAGTCTCTGAGGCCCCTGGTGCATACCTGAGCGACACCCATGTCGGGCCTCTCGGGAAGAGTGTGGCTCGTTGGGCCAGACTTGGCCACTCTACCAGGGAGTGCATTGACTCCCAAGGCATGGGTTTGAGTTGTTTTGGATGCAGATAAACGATTCGAATAAATCAAAAAATCTGGGAAATTTTACAGTGCCAGTTGACTTCGATTTAGAACGTTTTAAATTTAAAGTTTCTTTATTATCAAGGTCTCCCGTTTTGAAATAAAATTTTAGAACCTTGAAGAAGAAATTCTAATTTATTTAATTTTAAACTTGACATTTTCTTCAATTTATGTATTAAATTTATATCAGAATGTGTTCTTTGTCAAATTATTTAATTTAAAAATAATAATAAACAAACAAGTATACGATTATTGCTTTTTTTAAACACGCAATTTTTAAATTAATAAAAAAAATTAATATTAATATGCCATTTTTGTATTTCAAATATATTAAATAGGTAACGAAAAAATATAATACGTTTAAAATTGTTGAATAATTCCTATTCCCAAAACAATAACTATTAGCCTTTTTTAATGCGTTAAATTAAAATTCTGTATTTGAAGATAAGAATTTACTATCTTTCCATAAAAGTATTTTCAGAAACAAAAAATATATTTTCAATTTAAAAGCATCAAATTAATTGTTTTTAAGTATCTAGGTTAATGAGGCTACATTAATAAACATTGATAAATATTTTTCCTATTGAACAAAGTTGATAGTATAGATTAATAAAAATAATGAAAATAGAAATCTAAAATCCGATTTCAGGGCTACCACTACAACTACCAATTATTTTCAATGGAAAAGACTAACTCAATGTATCCAAAAGTTGTTCCACTAATTTTTGTTGGTTTAAAATATCCAATTTACGGTAAAAAAATTCTAGCATAACCTTCAATTGTTCAAAAATATCAATATTCTTTGAAATCCATGTCGATGTTTCAGTTGAAAACCAAAACTTTTTCAAAATTATAAATCTACTTTTAAATGTATACAACTTTCCGGTAGAAAACGCGAGCATAACCTAAAACTATTCAAACCAAATTTATCTTTAAAATAGAATGCTTTTTCATTAAAATTGAAGAATAATGATAATCACGCTAATCTGAAAAATCTTGGGATTTTTAAAAATGAACAATACCAATTTTCGACGAAGAACACTAAAACATAACAAGCAATATTCTTCCAAATTATAAATTTTCTTTGAAATTAAATGATTTTTTAAAAATAACCTACATCCGATGAAAAATGAAAACATAACCTAAAATTGTCAATCTTTTTTTAAATCTACATCAGCATTTTAGGTCGAAACCGCTAGCTTAACCTATAATGGTACAACAAATTTTAATCTTTAAAATCTAATGATTTTTTTATTAAAAGTACCGTTTTCCGGTGTAAAGCGCTAACATGGCCTAAACTTTTTGAAAAAGCTATGAATCATTTTGAAATATACTTTCTTAGAAAAAAAAAATAATACCACTTTCCGACAAAAAACACAACATAATCCAAAATTAAAAAATTTCAAATTATGATTTTTATTTAAAAACACCAATTTTGAATGTAAAATGCAAACTTAAAAATGATAAATATATTTTTTTAATCTAATCTTTTATTATTTAGAATGTCAATTTCCGAAGAAAAATACTAACACAATCCGAAATTGTTCAAGTTGGTAAATTTTATTATTTTAAACAAAAATCATTGGATTAGATCTAATTCTTTAAAAATGAAAAATGTCAACCATTTCAGAATGTTGTTTCAATTTTTTGAAATCTTTTTAAAAACCTCTTATTGTATCTTTTCAAAACTTTTGAATAACTCTTAAACTTATTCAAATTAAAAAAAAATAATATACAAAATGGAAATTTTTTGCTTTACAATCTCCTGCATTCTTTTCTGAAATTTTAGAAAATCGATTTAAATATTTCAAAATATTTTCTTAATATTAATTTTTCAAACTAAAAAATCAGTTTTGATTTCCCCTGGAATCGTAAAAATCGTATTATCTTAAAACCTTTTAAAATACATAATTAAAAAACATGTACAATTAAAATTTTCTCTTTTGCCAATAATTTTTAGAAACATTCAAAAATGTATGTTACCAAGAGTTCATGAATAGAATCCGTTTGTCATTTTTTAAACATTTGTTTATAAAGTTACGACCATCATTTTGGACTTTATTATTAACAAATCATTTATGAGTAAAATGTTTTTGTATGAATAAATTTTTAGATTTTAAATTCTTTATTTGGAAAGTACGATTTAAAAAATTAAAGAAATTTCAGATGCCCAATTTTTCTTCTCAGATCCTCGGAAAATTTTATCACTTAGAAATTTTTTATAGTTTTTTTTATAGGCTTTTAATGTTTAAATTTAAAATTATTTTATTTTGAACACTTGATAATTGATTGAGTATAATTTAAAAAGTTCAACTGATTCTTATCATTTTAATCATTCTGTTTGTTTTAATTTTTTAAACGAAGTCAACTAAAGTATCAGAGATGAAAGAAGAAGATTTTTCTTTTTCTTCTCCTTCATATATTCACATTGTCTGGCCTCTCGGCCCTCTTTTGAAAATACCTACTCGAAGATCCGTCCTCGTTTAACCCAAGAAGAAGCATATTAAAAAAAAGAATGCACTTGTCACTGCCTATCAAGATGCACTCAAATAGTGCAACTTTCTATCATGAGCCCGAAAGAATAAGAGGGAAAAGAAGCTCTTAAACCCTCTTGACCTCCCACTTTTTCATGAACTAAAGTTAAAATTTTGTCATCTCAGAAAAAAAATTTAATACTTTAAGTCTACTATTTTTTCTTTTGTAATGTATTTGTCGTTAATGAGCAGGGAAGACTGTAGTTGAAAATATAATTTTGAATTTTGAACATTTTTGTGTTGTGATTTTGGTACAGAATGTGGTTAATATGAAAGTAGATATCATTTCGATTTAAAAAGAAAATGTAAAGAGAGATTCTAGTTTCAAAATTTGTTCCAATAAATCAAGATATGTTTAAATATTTCTTAAAGGTTTTTTCGAAATTAGCCATTTTTATAAATGTATGAATTGTTGGATTATTACTTTTCTTACTTGCGGAAAATGTAAATCTGAATTTATTGGTTCAGAACCAATCATAAAAATGTTAATTTGTTTTAGATTTGATCACGAATAAATGAAACTCGTATAAATTCTAGATTATTTTCTGATTGAAATTACTACTATAATATTTCCAGTTCACTTGAAGTAATTGGATCAAGATTTAAGATTCGTACATATAAAAGTGAAAATTCGATCTCTATTTGTCATTTTCTCTTCACTGAGAGAAAAGCAACTTTCGCTTTACATATTCGTTTAAAGATCTCTTTTCCTGACAGAAAAGAATTTTTCTTTAAGTTGTTAGACTAGTAAAACTGGATTTGAGGCATCCACACTTTTATATCACAATTACTGAGAAGGTATCCAATTATAATTGGAAAATCCACTAGTACTGTGAGAAATGAAGAAAAATGTTTTTAAAAGCTTTCAATTAATTTTTTTTCTTGAAAATTTCGAGGAAAATTAAGATTAAACAACAGGTCTCATCATGACACTTTTTTAGCGATGTAACTACTTTGCGAGTTTGAAAAAATTATACTATTGCTACTAATGCTACTCAAAAATAGGAAATTTCAAAAGATTTATAAGATTTCAAAATATTTAAAGGGTTTTAAAGGTATCAAGAGATTTTAAGAGATTTCTTAAAATTTTTTACGATGTTAAAGAGTTTAACAGATTCCAAAGAATTTTATAGGGAAAAAAGTTTTAAGGGAATTTGAAAGGATTTCAAAGGTTTACAGATTTTTGAATAAATTTTAACTGATATTAAAGATTTCAAGATGCTTTAGGAAAGGAATTTAAAAAATGTGAAGGAATTTTAAACACTGCAAAGAATAAAAACAATATACACAGTGTATTTTTAAAGATTCGAAGATGACTTAAAAAATTATTTTAAAATTTTTAGAATTTTATAAGATAAGTATTAAAGATCTCAAGATGCTGTAAAGGATTTAATAATATTTCTAGCGATTGGAAACCCTTTAATGAATTAAAAAATTATATTGATTGATGAATTATTTTGATTTAAAGATAAAGGTCTTTAAAGATTTTTAATAGATTTTTAATGGATTTCAAAACTTGCAAAGTATTTTATATTATTTCAAGAAATATCAAAGATTTAAAGAGATTTCGAGGAGCTTTATCATATTTTATTAAATAAAATTTAATAAACTCAGATATCATTTTTTTTAATACTACAGATTTTCCGGTTAATTTAATATGATTTCAATATTGTTAAGGCTTTCCAACGGATTTCGTATGATTTCCAAAAATTGTAAAAAGTTTTCCAGGATTTCAATAATATTAAAAAGATTTCAAGGGAATTTAACGGATTTCTAGAGAACTTCGGGAAAATAATGAAATTAAATTTCTGGGGGTTTCTACGGATTTCAGGGATTTTAAACATTTCAAAGGATTTAATATATATATTAAGTGAATTTTAAAGGCTTTCATGGTATTTTCACGGCATTTACAAAAGTTTAAGTGAACTCAAGTAATTTTACAATATTAGAGAGATTCGTAGGATTTAAAAAAAAAATTTGAAGGTTTCATAAAAAAACGTCTATGGAGTTCAAGGATTTAAAAAAAATTGGAGATTTTTCCAGAGATTTCAGGCAATTGTCAGATAATATTAAATATTTTAAGGAATTTATATAAAACTTTAGGGAATAAATGAAATTAAATTTCAAGCGAGTTCTAGGGATTTCTACGGATTTCAGGGATTTCAAGTAATTCTAAAGGTTTTAGGGTATTTTAAAGGATTTGTAGGATTTTCGTGAATTATAAAAGATTTTAAGGGGCTCTATCAGATTTTGGAAGATTTTACGTGATTTCAGAGGATTCCGAAGTTATAATTTTTTTAGAGATATCAGAGATTTTAATATGTTTTTAAGCGATTTTTATAAATCAATAAATTTAAATGTATTTCAATGTTCAAAAAAAGTGTATGGCACTTTAAAAGATTCCAATGGATTTAATAAGGTTTTAACATTTTTAAAGGTTTTCAGAGAATTTCCTGGGTTTTAAGATAATCAAAAAATATTTTAAAAGGCTATCATTATGTCAATTACATTTAAAAGATTTCAAAGGGATTCCAACGGATTTCTAAAGAATTTTATGGAATGAATTAAGGGCATGTGATACTTCGTCGTGTGGTCAATTGGGTACAGTTCCCCTGGCTTTTTTTTCCACAAAAATGAAAATTTTTTAAAAATAAATTTGGAAATGCTATAAAATATCATAACGGACGTCCCGGGCTCTGTTTTGAGGGATAATAACAACAAAAATGTATTGTGCTAAATAAAAATTGTATGCATGTGCATTTTTTTTTTTGAGGTTTTGTCGTTTTTCATCTCTGTCTTTCCGATAATTTGGAAATTATGTATGAAATAAACATTTTTGATTCCCTAAAAACAAGGTTAGTTCCGGGAAATAATTAATATGTTTATTTGCAAGTCTAAAGTTGTCGGCCAAAAATATTGTGTGGTTTGGAATTAACGCTCGGGAGAATTGTAACACACATAACCTCGAAATATGCACACACGGTTTCAGCAAAAGCAAACCTTTTTTGGAATTAACCCACAAAAAAGTATGCAGGAACGTCCGTTAGCATGTTTGCTATCATTTCCCAAATTTTAAGAGAAAATATTTATTATTATAGAAAAAAAATCCGGGGGAACCTAAAACTGGTAAAATTGATAATTTTCTAAGCATCATATGCCCTTAAATAAAGTTTTAATATTTTTGAGGGGTTCAAAAGATTGCGAAGAATTTAGAAATAGTTACGGGTTTTCCAGAAATTTCAGAGGATCTCAACAGATTTCAGGGGTAGTATTTTAAAACATTCGATTATAAAAAATAGTTAACTCCTCAATTAAATACTTAAAAACATGAATGGCACTACTTTTCAAAATTTATGCTAACATTGACAGTATTTTGATTTTTTGAAATGAGTCCGAGGTCTGCATCAAATAATAACGAAAGGTTTTTTTTATGCAAAAAAAAAGAAGAAATTTTTGTATCCTTGGACTTGATAAACGAAAATAAATTGTTGTGGTTCTCCATTGTCTGCTCTTGAAGGCAGGATATGGGTTCTTAAAAAGGCCGCGAACAATATTAATTAAAGCCGGATGTGGTGCTTGACCTCTGGAGATCAGCGGGGACAAGCGCACGAGCCCTTTTTGTATTGGCTGATTAACTGTGAGTCGCTTGAATAAACAGTACGCGTGGAAAACAATTTACTTAATCTTAATTCGAAATAGAATTTTGTATTGTGGAAGATAAAATGTTCATTGGATAATTGAAGATAAATTGCACTCAATTAGAAATAATTCTTGATAACGGGAGATTTCATGATGGTCTGCAAAAACGATGCATTCGTCTCACCAATTTGTTTTAAATTTACACCTCTTGTTACGCTTCTTACGAACCGAGAAAAGGGGGAAAAAATTCATTTTTAAAGTTAACGCGTCTCTAATTTGTTCGTTACTTTGTTTGCTAGTAATACGTATTTAAAATTTGCCAGGTACGAATTACTTTTTCTTACTTGCTGAATTACACAGGCCAACAATTCTCAGAACCAGAGACCAGACCTACTATACCCGAAGGTTTTTGCTGCGCTGAATCCGAATCTGAACTCAGAAAAATTCCATCA
>NC_046666.1:7007411-7010754 GCF_010883055.1 Belonocnema kinseyi | reverse complement strand
AACCATGGATTCTCAAAGTTTAGACATTTATTCCACCCGTTAGTGAGATTCCAGGTTAATTACAGACTCGAAAAACTTTGGAAAATGGTTCACAAAAAAAAATAGACACGAAAAATCACGTTTTTTTTGTTTAAACTGCATTTTGGGATAATAAGAAAATTTTTTGAGGAATTTCATTGGCACCGTCGGAAAGAGGAGATCTTAAGCAATAAAAATATATGTGTCTCAATTTTTTCTAGTGTCGAATAGTCTTAGTTATTGTCCGTTGAAAAGCAGTGTACCGGTAGTGGCGTTTTGGCCGTTTAAGGGTTAACCAGAAAGAGGGATTTTCAACCAAATAGTTGATTTTTCAACTAAAAACGATAAAATCTCCACAAAAAAAAAGTAATAATTCAGTTCTAAAGGAAAAAGATATTAATTTAAAAAATTTTAAAGCAGTTCAATTCAGCCAAAACAGATAAATTTTCAAACAAGGAGATTAATTTTCTACCAAAAAGTCAAAGTTTGAACAAAATACATAAATTTTTAACCTAATAATTAAATTTTTGACTAAAAAAGAAATGTCAAAGTTATGTTTTCAGTAAAAAAAATCAATTTTCTGCAGAAAAAAAAAACGATTTTTCAACCAGAGATGATTTTTCAACTAAAATTATGAATCTACAATGTTACAAATAAAAAACAGTTCAATTTTTAAATGGCGAATTTTCAAAAAAATAGTTGAATCAAAAAGAGGAATTTATAAAAAAAAGTTCAATTTGCAACAAGAAAGTTAAGTAGCAAGAAACTGAAGTAAGCTGGAAAGTGAAGGTATTTTTGAGAATTAAGAAATTATTTTTCATTCAAGATTCTTTCTGAATTTTTTATCACAGTATTATTGACGTGACCAGGAATAAGGGGCAAAATATTATCCATTAATTTTGTTATCTTGTACTCACTTCAATAAACTATAGAAAAAATTTCAGAAAGATCAGATCATTGTTTTTAAACAAAATTTGACAAAATACCTTCACTTTTCAGCTTGTTCAGTCTCTTCCTTCCTAATAATTTTCTACCAAAATAGTTAAATTTTTAATAAAATTTTTTTATTTTCAAAGTATGTAATAAAATGTCTAATTAAATATATAATCTTCAATAGGAAGTAAAAAAAAATAAATACAAGGAGGCAAATAAATTACTAACAAAAAGAATCCTAACCTTTCCCTAAACAATTTTTCATTTAATCTAAATATTAATATTCAAAGACCAGAATCTTAATCTTGCAAAATTTAAAAAATATAATTTTTATGAAGGGAATAAAACGATTACAAATTCAAATTAAATTTTTTTAATGTATTATCCTTGAAAATTATTAACAGCACCTCTTATAGAATTGATTTAACTTTTGCCAGATTGCGTTCAAAATTCTTCGCTTTTCCCAGATTTTTAGGTTTTCCCTGAAAAATTTTTAAAACCCAATCTAAATTTGTAATAAATCTTTCATGTTTTTATCTCTATGGTCTTTCGAAGAATATTAAAGTTTATTAACGATTTGTTTCTGAGAATTGAAATGGTTCTGAAATGTAATTTAAGCTTCACTTGCGCATGACTTTAATTTTAAAATCAGAGGCATCATTTTATTCAATTTTTGCCCGAGACGAGATTGTTGGTTTAGCATAAACAATTTTTCGGCCAGTTCCTCAGATAAATAATTAAAGAAACGAAGCATACGAAAAAGGGGCAAAGACGAGTCATCTTTGCAGATTCTTGTGCCCATCAGATCGACTATTTCTCGGAATCGATCCGCGAATTCCACGTTGTCTGACTCATCTTCTGACTCGAATACCTTTATCATCTTGAAGAAAGGATCATAGATCCCGAGTCAGTTATTCTCTTGTAAGAAATATTTTGAAATTTTTCGCGAAAATAGAAGCTTTTTGAAGAAAAAAATCCATAAAGTGCATTTTTGTTTTAAAAGTGAATCAAAATTAATTAAAATTTCATGATTTAAAAAACGTTCTGAACAATTCTACGAGTTTTGCAACATTTCTAGAATAGTATACTCTGAAAAATGTTTGTTTCAATTTAAGAAATTTTTTTTTTTTTATAATTATAGGATAAAAGAAATATTTGACTGAAACAAAATTTGTTGAAACGAAACTTATTTCATTCAAACACGCCATTGTTTAGTTCAAACAATTTTATTAGACAAATTCCAGTTTCACTTAGGATAAAAAAACTTTGATTCAAGCAAACATTTTTCTGAGTGTAGGAATTTTGCAACATTTTTAGTATAGTACGCTCAGAAAAATGTTTTCTTGAATAAAAAAAAATTGTTTCTTTGATATAGGGACAAACAAAACTTGTTTAATTTGTACAAATTTTATTAAACAAATTCTAACTTCGAAACACGGTCAAACAAACGTTTTTCAGAGTGTATAAGTAATATTGTTGTTCTTACATAGCCAAGGGTGTGCTAATTCAATTCAGCTTCGGGTAACACTTACCTGAAACAAATAAGAAAACAGTTCAATAAATAATGATATAATGAATCAAAAAGAAGACAAGAATATAATTACAATTTTCAAATAATAACAAAGATTCACTTGCAATTGCAAGAAAAAACTATTTTCCAGTTTTATTTAAAAATTGTAAATACCGTTTAAAGTTGAACGGTTTTCATCGGTGTGTTTCAAAATTGGAAATAAAAACAAAACACATTCAAAATTTTACTTTCAATGATTAGTCTTTTTAAATTGCACCCTTTCAAAACGTGATTCTTCAAAATGAAAATTTTGGTTTCATATTATTAAAACTTAATTCCTTAACACTAGATAGTGCGCAAATTGAAATATTTAAGATGTGCCATTTATAAAAAGGCTTTTTACTGGGTACAAAAATTTATCATTCTGGTTGAAAATTCAATTATTTGGTTGTAAAATACATTTTTTGTCGAGAATATTATCATTTTTTTATTTGAAAATTGATCTATTTTAGTACAAAATATTTTTTGGTTTAATACTCAACAATTTTGTTAAAAATTATATATTATCTCGACTTGAAATATTAAAAATTGCAAGTGTTTCATATTGAATTCAATGTGACATCCACATTAAGAAAACTTGACGGAAAGCCAAAAAGGTTTCTTTTTAAAATGTACTATTTTTTTTTAATTATAAATTTTGGGAGTTGTAATTTATCTAAAGTATTATTATTTTATTTAAAAAAAAAAGGGATTTTAGAAATTGATTTAGAAAATGTCGATATAATAACACAGGCCGACAAAATTTGACAAAGGTCCGGAACCAGAGACCAGACCTAGTATACCCGAAGGTTTTTGCTGCGCTGAATCCGAATCCGACCTCAG
>NC_046666.1:7002824-7007311 GCF_010883055.1 Belonocnema kinseyi | reverse complement strand
TGACAATGCGGTGAAGGTGTGGTTTGATGTCAGAGTGCAATAAAGGTTACGGAGAACTATGCAAATTTTTTATTGAAAAACTATGCATTTTTCGGAAAATTTTGTCAAGAATAAAAAGTTCTTGTAATCAGCCGAGAAATACGCCTGAATTTTTCCGGAGCGTTTTGAGCAAAATTTTTAATTTTTCAAAAATTGTTCATCTGCAAAATCCAAAATTTTGCTCAAAACGCTTCGAAAAAATTCAAGCGTATTCCTTGGCTGATTACAAGAACTTTTTATTCCTGATGATTTTTCCGAAAAGCGCATTGTTTATTGTAAAAAAACTCATGAATGTTTTCACAAAAATTTTGCCATTAAGACGCCATTTTGAAAATACTAAAACGAAAAATCGATCTTTGAACCATGGATTCTCAAAGTTTAGACATTTATTCCACCGGTTAGTGAGTTTCCAGGTTAATTACAGACTCGAAAAGCTTTGGAAAATGGTTCACAAAAAAAAATAGGCACAAAAAATTACGTTTTTTTTTGTTTAAACTGCATTTTGGGATAATAAATAAATTTTTTGAGGAATTTCATCGGCACCGTCGGAAAGAGGAGATCTTAAGCAATAAAAATATATGTGTCTCAATTTTTTCTAGTGTCAAATAGTCTTAGTTATTGGCCGTTGAAAAGCAGTGTCCCGGTAGTGGCGTTTTGGCCGTTTAAGGGTTAAAAATTTATCATTTTGGTTAACAAATTCATCTCTTTTGTTGAAAATTCGTTTTTTTTTTTTGTTTAAAATTTGATTTATTTGACTGATAATTTAAATTTTCCAATTTAATATTCACTATTGTAGTTGAAAATGCTTTTGTTGAAAATTCGTCTTTTAGTTGGAAGATTTACCTCGTTGCTTGAAAATTTGACTGTTTTGTTGAAAATTCGTCTTCGGTGTGAAAATTCATCCATTTTGTTAAATATTCGTCTTTTTTAGTTAAAAGTTAAACTATTTTGTTTGGAAATTCAATTACTTAACTAAAATTTAAACCATTTTGTTAAAAATTCAGTGTTTTGGTTGCACATTTTCATTTTAGTTAAAAATTCATCTCTTGAGTTGAATATTTGACTATTACTTTGAGAATCGTTTTTCTTTTTTTGTTAAAAAAATAATTTTTTTTACTAGACTAAATTTTTCCATTTCGGATGAAAATTCATCTTTTTGTCAAAATTTGTACCATTTGTTTAAAAATTCTTGTATTTCATTGAAAGTTTGTATTTATTCATAAAAAATTAATCTATTTGGTTGACATTTTTGTTTTCGTGTTTAATGTTTGATCATTCATGTCTATGTAGAAATTTCAATAAATTGGTTGAAATATTAGCAGTTACATTTTTCTTAGAAGTCAAATATCAAATCCATTAATTTTTTGTTGAGAATTCATCTTTTTGTTGAAAATTCAACATTCTTTTAAAAATTTCGTAATTTTGGATCAAAAATTCATCTTTTATGGTAGAAAAGTTATCCGTTTTACTGAAAATAAATTAATACATTTTTAATTTTATTGTGAAATTGTTGTATTACGTTTCATAAAAGATTGTATAAAAGAATATTTAAAAATACAATTCTGGTCTTTGAATATCATTAATATTGGGAAAAATAAAAAATTCGTCAGGGAAAAATCAGGGAATTTTGAAATGGGCCGTTTTGTGGCCACCCTGATTGAGAATATGAAGCAGTGTCTGGAAACGTTTTGAGATTTCTTCGTAGTTTTCACCTCTCGGAATTAAAATATGCACCCTCAGCACTTCAGATGTCGGGTGTGCTTCGCGCTTCAGGAATGCGCTCATATTGCATCCTTTGTACATGGACTATTCACGCGTAAACAATGCACGAATGTGAAGGATAAAAAGGACCAGAATCTGCCCTTTGGGGATGAAGATGAGGGCGTAAGTCCTGAGATTCTGATTCAATATGGGCACCCAAAGGAAAGTATTTTTGATACACTTTCTATGTATCTTTTCTTTAAAAATTCTGTTTTCGATTTTTCTAATTCACATGAAAAAAAGTTGGCTACAAAATTAGACAATTTCAAATTAATAGGCTTAATTGAACGCTTTTTTTTAGTGCTTAGGGGGTGATCCTAGAGTGCTAGGGAGATAAAACTGTTTTGGGCTTTTTTGGACATTAAATGGAACCATCTAAAGTAATAAAATTTTAGGTCTCAAAATTAGAGGATTTTTAAAGATTTTTTTAATGTTTGGGGGATGATTTTGGGGGTGATCCTAGAGTGCTAGAGGGATGAAACTGTTTTGGGCTTTTTTGGACATTAAATGGAACCATCTAAAGTAATAAAATTTTAGGTCTCAAGATTAGAGGATTTTTAAAGATTTTTTTAATGTTTGGGGGATGATTTTGGGGGTGATCCTAGAGTGCTAGGGAGATAAAACTGTTTTGGGCTTTTTTGGACATTAAATGGAACCATCTAAAGTAATAAAATTTTAGGTCTCAAGATTAGAGGATTTTTAAAGATTTTTTTAATGTTTGGGGGATGATTTTGGGGGTGATCCTAGAGTGCTAGAGGGATGAAACTGTTTTGGGCTTTTTTGGACATTAAATGGAACCATCTAAAGTAATAAAATTTTAGGTCTCAAAATTAGAGGATTTTTAAAGATTTTTTTAATGTTTGGGGGTGATCCTAGAGTGCTAGAGGGATGAAACTGTTTTAGGCTTTTTTGGACATTAAATGGAACCATCTAAAATAATAAAATTTTAGGTCTCAAAATTAGAGGATTTTTAAAGATTTTTCTAATGTTTGGGGGATGATTTTGGGGGTGATCCTAGAGTGCTAGAGGGATGAAACTGTTTTGGGCTTTTTTGGTCATTAAATGGAACCATTTGAAAAAATGAAATTTTAGGTCTCGAGCTTTTTATAAAAAAAATTTTTTCGTTGTAAACGATGCGAACTTCAGTTTCATTGGAATAGCAGGAAAATGGTAGAGATTTTGAGAAAAAAAATGGCAATAATCAGAGGTCAATCCGTCGCTCTTAGTCACTTTTTAAAATTAAAAGATCACTTTTCATTAAGTAAATTAATCATGGAGAATATCTGTTTCTGAATTTTCTTGAATTCTTTTGAATTTGTTGCGGGTATTTTAAATATTTCAAGAAATTTTAAACAGATTTCATTAATTTGAAAGGATTTCAAAGGATTTTAATGATTTTAAGGTATATATAAAGAAATGTCAAGTAATTTTCTAGAACTTTAAACAATTTCAAAGGATTACAAAGGGTTAGAAATATTTTAGGGTATTTTAAATATTATTTCAAGGATTGCATTTTTCTAAACTCATTGCATTAAATGATTTTTTTTCATATTTTCAGATTGTTTTGGATTCATTTGTATCCTAAATACTACTGAAATTCATGGCATTTTTACATTTTTCCAACTCATTAAACCCTCAAACGGTACACTGGTGTGAATTCGCACCCGAAGTTTTTTTATTTTGTTGGTATTTACGCAAACACAGCTGCAGCGGATTATCCCCACATATATTAAATATATATGTTAAATGTGTGAGATATATGCTAGTTTTTTATTATATGTCCAATATATTAAATAATTAATATTAAAATTGCAAACAAACCAATTTGCACCAGTGTTGTACCATTTACGTAAGCTGGGTTGGAGTGTACCGTTTGAAGGTTAAATTCTTTTAAATTTAGCATTAAAATTTTTGTCTTTAAACTTGATGAAGCTTGTTCACTCAATGAAGCTTACTGTCAAATATTTTTTGTATATAGAAAAATGATGCTTACTAATATTTTGGTCACAAGGTAGTAATAATAATGCTCTTAATGCTTAGTTCGAGCAAATAATTGATAAAAATGACGTTTCCTCCCCAGAAAAACGTTTGAGGTTCTTCTAATATCTTTTAATATCCACATAAAATAATCTTTAACATCTATATGGCTGTCATATAGTTAAACCTTTTAAATATGTTAACCCTACTCTCTAATTTGTTCATGTAGTCCGGTCAGTTTGGGCGTTAATATCTCAAAGAAAAAAAATAGTATAAAAAAACTGTATATAATATGCCATTGTGTCTTTATTTTTTCGTCGATTTCATGCTTAATGGTTATTGCGCAAAAATGTGGTGAGGAACTGTCATCATTTATTTGCCAAAAAGCACCGAAATAATGCACGTCGAGAACATAGGTCAACTTTCATCGAAGCTCCTGTATCGTCAAATTTGCCTAGAAAATTTCGATTTTTCTATTATTTATTCTTCAAAGCCTTAGAAACTTCTATCTTTTTCAAAAATTAAATATTTTCCAAAGCGTGGCTATAAAGTAGTTTCCAAGAAAAAAAAAATTATCTTCAATACTATTACACCTACTGCAACGAGCCAAAGCTACGAGGGTAGTTCAATAAGTCCTTAGAATGAAGTATAAAAACAATTTTTTTTTGGGTAAATTTTTTTTTATTTTTCAACATAATCTCCTTGGAGCT
>NC_046666.1:7001667-7002724 GCF_010883055.1 Belonocnema kinseyi | reverse complement strand
GATAAGAATTAACACCATATAAATAGATTGCATAAAAACTATGTTTAATAGAAATAATAAATGTTTTAAGTGCCGGTGTATTCTAACTAAAATACAATAGCTGCTTTCTGTAAGCGATAGTGCTGCCTCTCTTGTTTGCCACTCAGCGGGGTTTTAAAAGCAGGGACGTATCTACTCTGGGCGCACTCTAAGTGCACATGTTATCAACTATCCGGATAATATAAAACTAAAATTACACATATCAATACGCAAAATACGTGAAAATAGAAAATCAATATTTTTAAAAATAGAAATCAATAATAATTTGTAGGGCTATGCATTTCTTGCAAAGTTTTCTAAATATTTAATACTCAGCATGGTTTAGCTTGGCAGTGCAGCAGCAATTTAACAGGTACTCTTTTCGAAATTTACCTGCTGATTTTTATGGACATTCACAGTTTTTAACGACGAAACTTAGAAATTTGATCATGAACTTTCAAAATTTTTTAATAACCAAATTTTCTAGCTTTCGTGTAAGGTTTGCGTTTTTGGTGTTTTAGACCATTTTACAACGTTTCAGGTTGACATAGAGTTTAATTTTGTCTGAAATTAGTAGTTAGTACGTGTGTATAGCGAACAATGTTCGAGTTAAAAAACGTTAATGATTAATCCTTTACTAAGTTTAAAAGAAAAAAAATCCCCTCCACAAAAATATAATTATTAAGAACAATGCAAAGTGATACATATCAGCGCTGATAGGGCAGGGTGCAGATGTATTATGTGCGCGGTATACAGCCCTGAACTGAGGAACCAGAAGCTGCAAGCTACTGTGCCTCAAAGCCCGCCCGCTTCTTTGAGTGTACCGCTACACTTCAATCAAACAAGTATTCTCACTTTGTTATTATTAATCGAACGTTTTCATATGGTGTTAATTCTTATCCTTTTTCAAACGTTAATACGAGGGTAGTTCAATAAATCCTTAGAATGACCAACAGATGGCGCGCGAATCGCTCCAAATCATCTGTATTCAGTCAGCACCACTCCCGACTAGATATATGGTGCAGTCACAGTCCACATC
>NC_046666.1:6990115-7001567 GCF_010883055.1 Belonocnema kinseyi | reverse complement strand
AGTTGTTAAGGCTTTGAAGAATAAATAAAAAAAAATCGAAATTTTCTAGGCAAATTTGACGATACAGGAGCTTCTCAAAGTTGACCTATGTTCTCGACGTGCGTTATATCGGTGCTTTTCGGGAAATAAATGATGACAGCTCCTCACCACATTTTTGCACAATAACCATTAAGCATGCAATCGACGAAAAAATAAAGACACAATGGCATATAATATACAGTTTTTTTATACTATTTTTTTTTTTTGAAATATTAACGCCCAAACTGACCGGACTACATGAAAAAATTAGAGAGTAAATATCTAGATGTTAAGTATGATCATCCATTTTTCTTCGCGGTGCAGCTCTTTTGCAGTTTGTAATTACCCTTTGAGATTAAAATCAGGAAAGAAAGGTAAGGTATATCCTGTTTATCATCCTCTCTTGGGTACTATCGGACGGTGTACATTATACAAGTACAAGTGTAGTGAGCTAGTCAGAGCAAGTTTAACGAGAACTCGAAGGAAGGGCTGTAAATAACAAATCGCTCGCACCGGCGAGAACTAACGTCGTGTTTGTCGTATATTACAACCTGCCAAGAAAAACTTTACTGCCAAGAAGGGAAACGGGGTTACGACTTATGCTGGACAGAACAGAAGGCAAAATTAGCTCTTTAACACCTTCATATACACTTTGGATTTCATTTTCAGAATATTGGGATGGTTCTTAAATAATTTATATTTATTTACACTTGTATTATCTTTCAATAAGGGAAAAAATTTAATTGTTAATGATAATACAGGCCGCACAGACCGTTAATATTGTCACTTTTCTTTCAATATATTAACTCGTGGGTTAATCACTATTCAATTCAGGCCTATACCTATTTCTGAATTATCTTGAATTCTTTTGAAATATTTATATTTTTAAAGATTCCGAGACATTTTGAATAGGTGTCCATAATTTGAGGGGATTTTTAAGATTTTAGGGTATTCTTAAAACTTCTAAGTCTAAGGCATTTTCAAAAGCTTTTAATTTAAAATATTTCTGAGTTTAAAAAAATTACAAGTGATTTTTGATTAATTTAACTAATTTGAAGGGTTTTCAATGCGTTTGAAATATTTTAGGATAAAGAGTGTATTTTAATTTCGCAAGAAATAGAATGATTTTACAGGGCTTATAAGATTTTAATATATTTATGAAGATTTCACAGGATTTTATAAGATTTCCGAGGATTTCAATGATTTTAAGAGATTTTAAAGCTCTCAATGTGCTGTAATAAATTTAATGTGCAGAATTCCTACAAATAAAGCCAAGAATCCAACGACCAATTTTGGGCAACCACCATAAAAAGTTCCTATTGCAATTTGAAAAAAGCTAAAAAAAATCTAAAAAAGAAAAGGAAAAATTTCTTCTTTTGGACACAAATAAAAAATGGGGAAGAAAAATGAGAAGGCAACCAACAAAATTGTCTTCCTCCTCTCTTTACTTCTTTCGTCCTTTTTATTTTAATCATTATCAAATCACGATAAAAAACATTTATAAAAAATAATTACCGACGTTTCGGCACTCATACAGCACCCTTAACAAGGCAAACCAATTTTTTAAAATTTAAACCGGCAGAAACAGCAACGAAACCACATAGACACCCGATAATCAAGTGAGGGTATGTTTATATTTAATCAGGTATGTTTACGACTGTATGTTGCAACTATTTTGGAATTCGTCCTGAATTCTTTAAAATTGTTTAATTCACTTAATTCTATTCAATTAAATGGACTTTCAACAAGTTTTTTTTTTTTTAATTTATCCTAAAGTCTTTAAAACTCACATTAAATTCTTGGCATTTCATCAAATTTTTTTGAATTCTCTTTAATGTTTCTAAACTCATTTCAAACTTTTTGAATTCAATGCATTTTTTATATTTTTGAATTGTTTTAATTTACTTAATTTATTATGTGGTTGAAGTTCTGAACGTTCAAATGAACGAAATTTTTTTACTGATGACTTTTCAAATCAGGAAAAGTACTAGAATGTTTGTTAATTTATATTGGAAATAATTTACTATTGAAAAAGAATTATAATGCGCAATTTAAAATGCAGTTGGAACAATATTTATGGGTAAAATGGAAATGTCGAAAAATATTTCATTCATTTGAACGTTCAGAACTTCAGGTACATTAATTCATTTTTAAATTCAGCTTGTTTTTTGTTGTTGTTTTGTTTTTGTAAATTTTATCGAATTCTTCCCATTTTCCTTAAATTCCTCCAAGTACCTCAAAATGTTCTGAAATGAATGGAATTTTTTCGATTTTTAAAATTATTTCCAATTCAATTCTTTTTGGCTAGAAATGAGTAGGGTTTCAAAGGTTGGAAGCGATTTGAACTTTTTTTTTTATTGGAATTCAGCCTGAATTCTTATTAATTTATCCTCAATTCTATTTTAAATTCTTTAGAATACTTTTGAAGTTTCTTAATTCACTTGGATTTTTCTGCAAAATTTTAGTTCATTCAATGAACTTTTTTAATTTTTGAAATTTAAAAAAAATGTTAATCCCTAATTCTTTTAACCTCACCTGAAATTCTCTGGCATTTCATAAAATTCTTTTGATTTCCATTTAATTCTTCTAAGCTCGTTTCAAAGTTGCTGAATTCAGTGAAGTTTTTTCATATTTCAAAATTTTTGTAAATTAATTTCATCAAATTCTTCTCGTTTACCATAAATTTTTCTAAATTCATTTTAATTTTACGGAAATCAATGGGTTCTTTTCTATTTAAAAAATGGTTTTTAATTTATTTGAATTCTCTTGAATTTACCTTGAATGGTTTTGGTTACCTTTTTAGCGCAAAAAGGTACCCTAGGAACATGACAAAAAATACCCTTTGACCCCTACATTTTATCCCAATAAAGACTCTGAGGCCTGGAAATCTCAATTTAAAAACCGCTTACAATCGAAACACTTGTTCAACACTTCATTCTTCACCTCTTAACTATTGACGTGTCTTTATGACAAGCACTGGAAAAAAAATCTTGAGTTGTACGAGCGAATCTAGAATATATTAAATTCAAAGAATAAGTAAAATTCAGTAAATTTGACCAAGCAGCTAAGTTAGAGAATTTATTATTTTCTACAGATTGTGTATATTTCTTTTTTCTTTAAATAAGGGAAAAATTTATTTGGTATGAAAATATGTAACTTTAAAGTTGTCAATTTTTCGTCTCGTATCGAGAAAATGATTTTCTTGGAATTCGTCTGTCGAATTGAGGGATATTCAGTGTGTAGTTTTCCTCCCGTTTCTTAATTCTCAATTTAAAAACCACTTACAATCGAAACACCTATAAATTATTATTACTCGGAAACAATTTAATATTAAAATTGGCGTGCATTTTAAGTGGTAAAACAAGTCCAAAAATATTCACTTTGGCGGATCGAAGGCTCTTTCTAAATTCCTTCTTTCGTTTCCAGCTTTGTTGATCTATTATAAGAAATAATCTAGGTTCCAGAACTCAACTTTTTTCCATGTAGACTTGACATTCTTTTCCCTATTCCCCTCTTTTTCACTGTTTTTCAAGAATTCCTCTCTTTTGATTTCGGTATATTTTTCGAAAATTTTGTGAAAATTGATAAATAAAAAAATTCTTCTATGGTGGAGGAATTAGTACTATTAAAATATTCGGTTAAAAAGACATCTTCACAGCCAAAAATCCAACTACTCAGTGGAAAGTTAAACTAAATTGTTAAACATTCATTTTATTGGTTGAAGATTGTTTTGTTAAAAATTCGTTTTGTTTGGGTTAAAAATTATTATCTTTTACTGAAAAAACGACTCCATTTTTTAATGATAATTGATAGTTTTTAGTGAAAAGTCTCTTTGTTTGAACATTTAACTATTTTCTTGAAAATTAGTTTTTTTGGGGGGGTTAAAAATTAATTCCTTCAACTGAAACTATAACTGCTCCATTTATTGTATTACAAACTTGTCTTTTATATTTGAGAATTAAACTTTTTTGTTGAAAATTCGTCCCTTCGGATTGCTAATTCATATTTCTTTGGTAGAAAAGTCTTGGTTGTAAGTTTATCTTTCTTGGTTGAAAATTGAAATATCTTGTAAAAAATTGTTATTTCTGCATATCTTTGTTGAAAATTTTTTTTTCGCTCCGAATAAATTTATTTGTTTTAAAGAATTTACCCCCCTATTATTCCCCTATTTATGTGAAAAATCACAATTTTCTCTGCTTTGAGAGCATTTTGTACTGTGAAGTCTGAATTTAGTACGAACATGAACCACTTGCACTGTAGAATGGTCTCGAAGTCGGTAAGGTAGGAATCCTTGTCCAGAACTCCCTCCGCCTATCGAATGTGGCATTTCTTGAGAAGCTATATATAGAAAGTCTTTCTTTATCATCATGAAGTCTTTATCTTAACTCTGAAACATAAATAAATAATTTTTTACGGCTTTTCCTAGATAGTACTATCGGAAATGTTGACATGTAAGATATATTCTTTAGAATTAAAATCGAATGAGTAATGTTGAAATTGAGTAAAGGGTATTTGATAAAGGATCATTAGAGGAGGATGGGGTCTCGTGTGCCAGGTGACGTTCGTTCCAGAGCGATAAGTTTAGTTTCTGTGGCCGTAGGTACTTTACAGTTAGCCACATGCTGCGCTGTAACAGTATATTCGCGAGTATAGGACAACGTGAAGGAAATGAGTTCAGTGCTTACAGATGAGTTAACGAGTCGCCGGATGTGAATGTCATTAAACAAACCTTTTTCTAATTTGATCACCCTTCGATAACTGGTTTTTTATATAGTCAAAATTTATCACTAAGTTAAGAAAAACGTGTTTGTGTGTGGCTAATCGTCCTTTTTCTTAAATTAATATAGTATAGTCGAGAAGATTAATCACCAGGGGGGAAACTCAAGTCTAAAAAAAATGAGCTGAAGCTTTTGGATAAACGCCGACTGCTTCTGCAGCCTCACGGGCTTCGTAATATTGTTAAAACGATTTTTTGTTTATTTTCGAAATAGCAATAATTTTTATAAACTTTAATAGTTTATAAAAATTGCAGTGCCTCTACCCCCTCTCTGTCTTTAATAGACAGAGAGGGGGTAGAGGCACTGCAGTAGATACTAGATAGGCCCGGGCGTTTCTAAATATAAATTCCTACCTTACTGACATTGAGACCTGTTCACAGTTGAAGTGGTTCGTGTCTGTGCTAAGTTTCTAGAAGTTAGTAGAATTTTGAAATTGCAACGAAATAATAAAATTTGTAACTAAAAAATATAATCGTCAGGAAAAAGCAACTAAAAATTCGTTATTTAAGGCAAATTCAAGATTCGAACAAAATTCTAGAAACTTAGCATGGACACGAACCACTTGAGCTGTGGAACGGCCTGCTTGTTGGTAAAGTAGGGA
This sequence comes from Belonocnema kinseyi, assembly GCF_010883055.1. Taxonomy (NCBI): domain Eukaryota; kingdom Metazoa; phylum Arthropoda; class Insecta; order Hymenoptera; family Cynipidae; genus Belonocnema; species Belonocnema kinseyi. The sequence goes on along the minus strand of NC_046666.1, from coordinate 6,996,170 downwards.
TTTATATTTAAGAATGACCTTGCCTTTCTACTGACTACAGACTATCTTTTTGTAAGAAAATAATATTACTTTAAGTATGTTACAAATTACAACAAATATAATTTTTTTCTTTAAATTAAATGTTTTCTCTGATAATATTAAAAGAAAAACTGTTTTAAACTTTTGTGACTAAATGAGTTGTAAATATAATTATTGTTTAATTTTTTTTTGCCTTATTATGAAAATTTTAAATTTTGTAACCTACAGTTAAAAGCCGTTCATCTTTAAATTGGTGTCCAGTATTTCAAAATAAAATTGGAATCATAGTTTTTGATAGAAAATTATATTAATCTCTTTGTTTTCTTTTTCATTCATAATAAAATTATTTAATCAAATGTTTTCTTCTTTCTTTTAGGTAAGTGTTCCCCGAAGCTAAGTTTAATTACTGCACTCTTTGGCTATGTAAGAATAACAGTATTTTATAATAATAATTATAAATAATTGTTGGCACCTTGAAAAATATGAGAATTCGTGAGCAGATCGAGGAAATCTGTAATCATAAATTTGAATAGAAATTTTATTTTTTGCGTAAAATTATTATTATTAAATTTTAGGATTCAAAGGTTAGAATACGTGACGAGTTAAACGTCGTATATTTATCACCAGGCAATCAGAAGCTGTGAGGTCTTTGAAATTTACTAACCAAAACTTGGCGCAGATAATAAATTTGTCTTATAATGTCAGCGTAAAAGTCGAACTAAGACAAATTTATTGTACGGTTTTTTTCTGCCTTGTTCTGTTATTTTTTTTGTCCATAAGTTTTTTTTTTATTCATAAACGTGACAATTGTGAAAACCTTTTTTTTTTTCTAGTAAATTTCCGATCATTGTGGTCTTGAGTTTTGAATTGGAATCTATAGATTTTAAACTTTTAAAATTGAAGGTTAAAAATTTTCTAATATAAATCCTAAATAATTTACGCTTATAAAATTGAAGCACTCAACATGATTCAGTTGAACAATTTCAAACGAAACGACTTTGAACTACAAAATTTGAAATGTTAAACTTTTAAATTGAACAGTTGAATAATTTCTGCTTAAAAAATATAAATCCTCGTTATCATTTTCAATGCTCTAAGTTAAAGAATAAATCAAACAGTTTGGAAATGTTGAAAATTATATAATTTTGAAGCAGTTTGAAGTTAGAAACATTAGAAATCGAACATTTGTTAATTTAGTATTTTAAATTAAACCCCTTGTAAATTCGAAGTTAATTTATATTACTTCAAAGTCATTTGAAATTGCTAATTTTTCAATACAACAAGATACAACATTTTCACCTGTAAATTAAAAATTCAACAAAATGAAATAACTAAAATTCTAACGGTCAAACTGTAAGTTTAGCACTCTGTAATTTTAGCGATTTAAGGCTTTCTATTTGAAACAATTCAGTTTCAAATTGGTTAGTTTTGAAAAAATGTATTCCTAACAAAATATATAAAATTTTTAACCCAATAGTTGATTGTTCAACCTGGAAAATTAATTTTCTACAAGAAAAGACGAATTTTTAAGAAAGTAAATAAATACATTTTTAACAAAGTGGTTGTATTTTTACCCAAGAAGATTAATTTTCTTCCAAAAACAGGTGGATTTTGAACGAAATAAATAAATTTTCAACCAAATAGTTGGATTTTTATCCAAGAAGATGAATTTACTTAAAATGGTGGTGGATTTAGAATAAATTACATAAATTTTTAACTAAATAGCTTGAATGATGAATATGATATTAATCCATATTTTATTAATTCTCAGTTTATATATATATATTTTTTTTTCTATAAATTTGTATCTAAAAAAAAAAACACATATTTACTACTAAAGTTATGAATTCTCAACCTCGAAGTGGAATTTTTAACCGAAAAATATATGTGCTTGAAGTTCTGAACTTTCAAATGAACGAAAATTTGTACTGATGACTTTGCAAGCCAGGAAAAGTGATAAAATGTTTGTTAAGTTATAGTGTAAATAATTTATTATTGAAAAAAGAATTAAAATACACAATTTGAATTGTAGTTGGAACAATATTTATGAGTAAAATAGAAATGTCGAAAAATATTTCGTTCATTTGAACGTTCAGAACCTCAGTTACATGAAAAATATGTATTTTCAACGAAAAATATAGTATTCATATTTAAACACAAAAATATTTTAATTTGAATTACAAACCCATTGGATTTCACTAACAAAAACAAATTTTCTAAAAAAATGCTGGAATCTTCAACTACGACAGATTAATTTCCAACCGAACAGTTGCATTTGTACACAGAATAAAGTAATGGTAAAATTTGTTGCAGGAAATTTTTTAGAAGGATTAGGTTATATTTAGACAACTTCGCGTTTTTTAAAACACATGTATTGTCACGGAAAAACATAAGAAAGTTTAACCGATATTTCGTTAAAGTTTATCCTGTAAAGTTAATTTTTGTTGCAGCGAATCTTTCGTCGGAAATCGATGTAAATTTTACCTTTTGTTTTTTCTATGCAAGTAGAAAAATTCATTTTGTATCACAAAGACAAATTTTAAAGAAATAAATACATTTTAAACTAAATAGTTACATTTTCTACTCAGTTGTTGAATTTTTTACGGAACAGTAGAATTTTCAAAAAAAAAATAATAATAATTTTAAATAACAAACGATTATAATTAAAAGATTATTATTAAAAAGTTAAAGTTTCTACAGAAAGAGATGCATTTTAAAGAAAACGAATAGATGGGCAATAAAACAGTTGAATTTTTAACAAAATATAAATTGTTAATCAAGAAAGTAAAAAAAATTATGAAGTTCAATTTTTAAGCCCAAAAAAATCTTCAACAAAACAGATAAATTTTCAACAAAATCATTCAATTTTGAACCAAACAATAAAATTTTAACTAAAAACGATGAATTCTTAACCATAAATTCAATAGTACACTTTTCAAGGGAAAATAATGAACTTTCAACCAAAAATAGTCAAGATTTCCTTATTTTGTCACATTTAAGTGGAAAAGGAGATAGAGGGGAGAATAAAAAAATGAATGTGAAGCCTGTGATAAATAAATAAAAATGTTTAATATACATAAACTAAAGAAAAACATTTTAAATAAACGTTGAAGTTCATTTTTAATACTTTGAAAATATTAGGTTAGAAAATTGGAAAATTCGATTTTAAAAATGAAGTTAATTTCCCATTGCATGGAAATGTTGAAAAAATATTTCGTTCATTTGAACGTTCAGAACTTCAGGTACATTTCGCACAATATACACTTTTAAATTCTGACTATACTGAGAAAAAGGATTACTTGATTCAATGAAATGTAGTACTGAATACTTCCAATCAAATATTGTTTTGATCGAAGACAATTTTTTTTATTTCAAGAAATAGTGTTTTCCAAATAAAAATACACACTTTTGTTATAAGTACAATTTCTTTAGATCAAAAAAATATTTGATTGGACGTATTCAGTACTGCATTTTTATTAATCAAGTAATCTTTTTTTCCAGTGTAAACATAATTGTAATACTTAAAAAATGTTATGATACTGTTTTAACACTTTTTTTCAAATTTTTGATACTATTTATACTGTTTTTGACCTTGGAAGTGTGTCCGAGGCCTGTGTATATTTTTAGTAAAATTCCGGACTCTTCTGGATTGTTAAAGCTTACAGTTTACACCCTACAATCCTACATCCTCCCTTATACCTGCATTCAGAAAGGGAGTAGTGAAGTGAGAGAGCGAGAGAGGTATCGATGAAAGAAATGAAAAAGAATGAGAGAGATGATAGAGGAAAGAAGAGGCTGCGAAGGAGAGCCCAAGTTTGAAAGTAAAGTTGGTAAAAGGACAGAGATGTATTCAGATGCTTTTGAGGATGTTAACGATGAACGGGGGCTCGAAATGCCGTTATTCTCTTGCGTCTCACTCCTTGGGCAAAAGAAGAAAGATCACAAGAACTTTCTTTCTTCCTTTCTTTCTCCATTCCTGATTTTTTTTTCTTCTCTTTATTTTATTTATATCTTGCTTAATTTTTTCTGACGCTACCGCGAAAAGGCGTTCAATCTATCGCCATTGACCCACTACACTCTACAGTACCACACGACTCTGCAATATTAATCGTGGGTCTTAGGACCCTAAGAGGTCGGCCAGCGATGGCCGTCGATCGAGTAGATAAAATCGTCTATGTACTAACGAGGCGTAATTGCGATACCCGAGGATCAGCCGTGAGAGGGGTTTCAGCAGACAAAGTGCTTCGAGTTGAAGAGGAAAATAATTTCGAAACTTATATTCAGCTGCATAAAATTGGGTCAGGCATGATATTTTCAATTTGATTAATAATGGACAAAATTAGAGTATATTTATATTTATACACGGAGTAAAATGGAGTTTCAAAAGTAGATGTTTAAAGTATAAGATAGTTGCGCGAAGCATGCAGATATTAACTAATAATAATCGGTTATACACTGTTGGAAAAATCTGTATGAGGTTTAATATACATGTGTGTGAAGCAAATATGCACTACCGCTACTGAAATTTAACATACATTGGTGTAGTGAATTTAATATACATGTCAGTATCGCAATGTGCGTGAAAACTCAACCTGCTTTCATTTCTTTAAATCTTGTCAAATATTCTCAATGAAATTAATAATCTAGAATTCGTAGACTCAATTGTTATTTATGATGAAAGTGCAATGTACGGGTTAAATTTTTCCTAATTTTGCTCTAAATGGTCAAAACTTAAGGCGGATACAATTAATTGTAGGTTAAGTCTGTTATTTATTTGCTTACTTGAACTTTTCGAATTGTAATCCAATTTTATTTTTGGTTAACAGGAAGAATGTATCATGTTTTATTATTTAGAATCGAAAATTACAGCTAAGCTTATTTTAAATTTGTGAAAAATGAAATTATATGATTTTTCTTGTAAGTGATTAACATGAGTGTATATGAAATTTAATATACGCGCTCTTAATGGCGATTTCATATACTTCATATATTAATTTTAACACACATGGGTATATGAAATTTAATATTATTTTTAACAGTGTTTGAGGTTTTAGAAATGAATATATTTGTATGTTAAATTAAAACTTCCGAGGTGTTGAAACATCAAAGTCGTTGGCCGAATGCAGGAAAACACCAGACCTCTATCGGCCACTTGATGAAGCTTACAGTGAATTTCGTGACAAATGCTGTCGACATCTGTTGTTCACTTGATGAAACTTATAGTCAATGTATTCTGCCTGTGGAAAAATCATTATTAATAATTTTGTCACCAATAGTAATAATAATGCTGTAAATTTTGTATTTAAAACGATAGGTGGGAAATCAAGGAAAAGTGTGGGATTAAAAATTTGGCTTATTTTGGTTTTGAAAATTTAACATAATTTTTCTTTTTTCCCACTACATATTCGGTTGATAATTAATCTCTGGTTGAGGATCCAATTATTTTGTTAAAAAATTCGTTTTTTTTTATTAGATTCAACGGTTTTTTATTTAATATTAAAATGTTTTTGGTATGGAAATATCTTCTGTTAGATTATTCGTTGATAATTGATATTTTTTGATTGAAAATTCTATAAATTGGTTGAACTTAAACCAGTTTCTTAAAAAATAATTTTTAATTGAAAATCCAAATCTTTTTGGGTGAAAATTAGTTTTTTTTTTTAAATAAAAATAATTGTTTTAACCATCCAAATTGAAAATTCATACTGGTCGTAAAAAGTTGAACTACTTTATTAAAAATAATTATTTTTTGATTGATAAATTTTTTTATCTGAAAATGTAACTTTGGCATTTTTTGTTGAAAATTAATATTTTTAAGGTAAAAACTCTTTTTTTTATAAGGCTACTTTTTGTTTAATTTTCCTCGTTTTGGTTTTCTGGTATAAAATGCAACTATTTTACAGAAAATTCTTTTGGCTTGAATGTTCAACCATTTGAATGAATGTTTTTTTCTGTTGTGACTGAAAAATCGTATTTTTGGTTGGAAAATTCAACTTCTGGGTTGAACGTTGAACTCTTATTATTATTATTATTATTA
>NC_046666.1:6985154-6990015 GCF_010883055.1 Belonocnema kinseyi | reverse complement strand
ACGTTCGTTCCGCAACACTGCTCCGACCCAGGTTGCTGATCAATCTCTCCAGCAATCACCCCAAGCGAAGAACCTCACGAAGTCGTTATGTAAGGTTCCCCAATTGGGTCCATTAGTAGCCAAGGTCTTTTGTTTCAGGCGTCATTCACTCTACTGACACTCTTTTTATTAACTATTTACCGCCATACTTTCCTGTCCTGGCATACTTCTCTAGCTTCTTTTATGTCCATGCATTTTTTCATGCAGGCTCTCGTATTTCTGTGACTTCTTATGTCTCTTCTAAGTAGGGTCTCATTCACACATTCTAACCATTCTTTCCGCGGTCTACCTCTGGGCACGCTGCCATTTACTTTACCTTGATACACTTGTTTCGTTTAGTCGTTCATTTGGCATTCTCTCAACATGTCCGATTTTGTTAAAACTTCTTTTATCAGGGGTTAAAGGGTTTCTTTAAAAATTAACCTATGATTGAAAATATAACTATTTATTGAAAATTTATCTCTGTTCGAAAATTAAACTATTTTTTGCAAAATTCTCAAATTGTTGTTGAAATATGAACTTTTACATTTTTTCTTGAGAATTTTACTTTTTGGGTTGAAAATTTAACTGTTTTGGTTAAAGCTTAATCTCTTTTGTTTAAAAATCGGACTATTTGGATGGAAATTCGTCTTCCAGGATAGAAAAGTTTAGTTTTTGGTTAAAAATTCATTAATTTTGTTGTAAAATTAATGATTTCTTAGCAAATTCAAGTATTTGGTTGAAAACTAATTTTTTGTTGTTAAAAATTCAACTGTTATCTAAAAAATTTTAATTGTTTGGTTGAAAATGCAACAAGGTGGAGCCACTTTGTTAAAAAATCTTTTTTTAGTTGAAGATTCTCATATTAGTTAAAAATTCTTCTCTAAGATTGAAAATTCGTTTTCTTTTTGTTTCTACAACATTTTTTCAAAGTATATATTTATTCAATTTTTATTTGCCTACAAATAAGATGTTTTCCAATTTTTCCAACTTTTTTCTCACAACATTGACAAATTTTAATTATTTCGGAAGTTTAAAATTTAAGAAAACATTGAAATTTCCACTATTTTTGCAATATCTACTTAAACAATACACAATTTGCCTTCATCCTGGGATCATTGTATACAGAATTTCAAGAGCAATCAACCCTTTTTAGGAAAATGTTGTTAGCTCTCACATAATAAAAATTAAGAGAACTTAATCAGTCATCAAAAAAGGCCTACAAAATACTTTCGAGCACTACTGTATTTCTAAGTCGAAAATTCATCTGTTCTTTTTTTAACATTCCTCTATTTGGACAGAAAATTGGTCTTAGTCTTTTGTTAAGAAGTAATCTTTTTTTGCTCAAAGTTCCGCTGTTATCTAAAATCAACAATTACTTGTTTAAAAATGCATCTGCTTTTCGTTGAATTATAATCTTCTTGTTTAAAAATTTAACTGTTTGTCTACAATTTCAACTATTTTGTTGACTTGCTGTTGATTTTGTAAACTTGCATTTTTAATAACTAATTTCGAATAGATGAGGATAAACAATTAAGAGTTTAATATGAATTTGATTTGTGGTGGTCCAGTTTGCTTTAATTTAAATCTGCAGGAATTTTAATCACTTTTTTTTCGGCATGCAAATAGTGGAAGTGGCGATTCGCATGAGGAATTTGAATATGGAAAGATGAAAATTCCGACACTATTGAGGGCGGAGACCATGAATGTTCGTACGTTCGAGCCTTTGTTAGTTTCGGCTACTTTTGCTCTCGCTTTTGCTCTTACTTTAATCCTTTTGGCAAAACGCACCTGCATGCACTCAAATAACTCCTGCTGCTTTGATATATATGTATATAATTCCTATCCAGAACCCTTAACAGTTCAACACTTGAAGTAAATATATATATATATATATATATATATATATATCGCATATACACATCAATATATATGGCTTCAGCTGCTGATTGTAGTGAGATGAAAAGAAAGGAGAATGAAAACATAAGACACAAAGTCGAATTGGCCTTTCAGTGAAAATCAACGTTCTTGTAGTTACAAAAGTGACAAAAGCTCAGCTTCAAAGAATTTTTTGGGGGGTTTCGTAGCCCCGGGCAGAAACCCTTATAGTTTCGGTCGAGTACCCGTCCGTTATACTTTTCAATAACCAACGTTACCCCGTACCATAGCCGACTGTGCCCCGTACCATAACCGACTGTACCCCATACCATACTCTCTAAATCTAAATCAGTGAACTTTCACTGATTCAAATAGCTAGAAATGGGTCACTGACAATCAGTGAAAGGTTACTTATTGAATCAGTGAAATAATCACTTTTGAGGGTTGGCAGCACTGCACCGTGTCAATTTAGCAATCATAATCAAATAATATTTTAGTACATACAATCAAAGAATCATAGTAAAAATTTAAAACCCAAAAATATGATGAAATATTAAAAAGGGTGAAAAGTTTTGATGCTTTTAAATGACAAACAACCTCACTTATTACTTTAGTTTCAAGATTGGACTGCCATGTACAAGCCCTATAAGTATTTTCCATAAGAGTTAGAGTATATTTATCCCGCAGTTAAATCAGCAGACTTACAGTCCGAAAATTAGAAAATTTATTTCATTAAGGAATTATTCTTGCTACTTTAGTAAAAGAGTAACAACAATGCTTATCTTAAAAATTTAGAGGTTATGTTTCATATGATTTACTCTGGTGTTACTGAACTGATTAGTGAATAAGTCCGAAATCACTTATTAATCATTGAAATGTCTTACTACTATTTCAATTAGTGGTTTTTTTACTGGTTCATATTTAGATAGTAAACTACTCTACCCCGTGCCATAGCCGACTGTACACCATACTATAACCAAATGTACCCCATGCCATAACCGACTACTCCGCACTATAGCTAACTGTAACCCGCACCATAGCTAACTGTACCCCGTACCATAGCCGACTGTACCCCATACCATAACCGACTGTACCCCGTACTATAGCCGACTCTACCCCATACCATAGCCGACTCTACCCCATACCATAACCGACTGTACCCCGTACCATAGCCGACTCTACCCCATACCATAACCGACTGTACCCCGTACCATAGCCGACTGTACTCCATACCATAACCGATTGTACCCCATAAGATAACCGACTGTACCCCGTACCATAACCGACTTTACTACGTTTAATAAACCATGTGAGGTTGGCACTTTGTGAAGATAAATATAACATATTCGAGGTGACAACTTAACAATTCAAATGGTACTATCCAATCTTTCACTACCTTTCTTTTTTAGTGTAGGAGTTAAAGTTTTATGAAAAAAAATCATGAAAAGTCAGGGAATTTCAGTAAGAGGCACTTTAAATAATTTTCAATGATTAAAACTTTGATACTTTTAATCTTTAATACGAGATTGTTCTATTCCGGTCATAAAAGATTCTATGTTAAAAATGTTGGAAGATTAAGATTCTGGTCTCGGTTTGGGAAAATGAAAAGTTGGTCAGGGATTAATTGCAGGGAATTTAAAAAAAAAAGTTTTTGCGGCTATCCTGATATCATATTTTTATTTGTAATTTACTTGCCTTGTAATTTTATTTATTATTTGCAGTTGCTTCTTCATGACAATTATATTTGTATGTAGTCGAAAATTTTATTATTTGGTTGAAAATTGAACCTTTTTTTTTAAAAGGACGATCCTTTTGGGTTGAGCCTAGAACGTTTTTTATGAAAATTTTTATTTTTTCGTTAAAAATTCTTGTTGTAAAAATATCTACTATTACATTATTCTTTGAAATTTAATATTTTTTGGTTGAAAATTGAACAACTTAGTTGAAGGTTGAACCACTTTGTTAAAAAATTATTTGTTGTAGTTTCATCATTTTAGATGAAAATTCATCTCTGGTTCAGTTTTTTTTTTGGTAGAAAAGTTGAACGTTCATCTCTTTGGTAGAAAATTGGACTATTTTGTTAAAAATGATTTGTTTTTTTTTTTGTTAAAAATTAAGTTTTTGAACTTTAAATTAATATTGTTGGGTTGGAAATTCAATGGTTTTAAAGAAAATTCGTCTTTTGGCTTGGAAGTTCAACAAGTATGGTGAACTTTTCCCTTTCTTTGCTGAAAAATCTTTACTTTTTGAAAATTTGTCTTTTTGGTTGAAAAATTAATCATTTTCGTTAAAAATTCTCCCCCTGGTTTGCAATTGGACCTTTCTGTTCAATTTTTTTTACGTTTTGTTGAAAATAATTTTTTTTTTCACTGACAGTGTAACTTGTTTATGTTAAATTGACATTTTTTTTCTTGAAAATTAATGTATTTTGTTAAAAATTTGCCTTTTGTGATAGTTAATTTTCTTGGTTGTATTATCAGTTATTACATTTTATTTTGAAAATTCCTTTTTTTCTAATCTAATTATTTGTTGAAAAATGCAACTGTTTTTTGTTGAAGTTAAATATTTTTTGTCTGAAAATTTGACTAAATGAAAATTCATCGTCGTAGTTAAAAAGTTTAAGTACTTGGTTAAAAGTTCAACTTTTTTGTTCAAAATTTCAATATTTTGTTGAAAATTCCAGTACTTTGTTTAAATGTCATCTCTTTTAGTAGAAAATTTAACTGTTTTATTTAATATTCGTATATGTGGACTGGAAAATTCATTCTTTTGGATTGAAAATGTATTTTTTTTAATGAAAGCTTCTTTTGAAAAAAAATTAAGCAAAAGATTGAAAACTTACATTATCCTACGACAGATCATTTTGATCACGAAGCGGATAAAAATTATCCGTAGTCGGATAATTGTATTTGTCAATTGTTCGCAACATTTTTATCAAACTTCAGATAAATAATATTCCTGGGTT
>NC_046666.1:6975864-6985144 GCF_010883055.1 Belonocnema kinseyi | reverse complement strand
TGACGGTTTTGTTGAAACGTAATAGTTGTAGGGTGAGAATTCAAGTATTTAGTTAAGAAGTCAACTAATTGTTTGAAAATTGACGTATTTTGATACACCTGAAGTTCTGAACGTTCAAATGAACGAAATATATTTTCTCAATTAGATTTAATCCAAAAATATTGTTTCTACTAACAAATAAAAATATACTTGATAAGTTTCATATAGAATTCCATTATTATTAATGTAATGAATAAATATTTGTATACCGCTTATTGTTTAGAAAGCAATTAATAAAAAAATGTTCATTTGAACAGTTTTTTTTTGTCTATGCTTAAACTTTTTGGTTGAAAATTCGTTCTTTTGCATTGAAAATTCGTCTTTTTATTTAAAAAGTCATCTTTTTTTGTTTGAGATAAATACAAAAAGTAAACGTTTTAATTTCAAATTGTTTTATGCAATTTATAAAAAATGTTAATACATTAAAAAGCTGGTACTTGAATATTAATGGGCAGGGAAAGTAAGCAATTTGTCTGGGACTAATTATAGATTCCGAATTTCAAAATATCCTGTATAACATTCTGGAAAGTAAGGAAATATTACAGAATGTTCCAAAAAATTCCAGAATTTCTTTGAAAATGTTTACGTTAGTTTTTGGTCACTAATTATTATGAAATTGCAGGATATTCGCGAGCTTTATTTTACATACGCTGTTAGAAAATTCTGTACGAGGTTTAATATACATGCGTGTAAAGCAAATATTCACTGCTAATCTGGAAAATTGCACCCGCTTCCAGCGAAATCGGGGTAAAATTTCAGTCACAACCACGTCTCACGACCATGAGATAGGTGGTTACAGTCTGTAAAGGAATCAATACGACGATCCAGCAAAAGCCTCGTGCACCCTAAGAACACGGAGCGACCCAAGGACAACCGCCTTCTGCATTTTTCCCGCAAGTGGTCTGTATATATGTGTGTGTGTGTGTGTGTTAAATTTAATATACAGGTCAGTATAGCAATGTGCGTGAAAACTCAACGTGCTTTAATTTCTTTAAATCTTGTCAAATATTCTCAATTAAATTAATAATCTAGAATTCGTTGACTGAATTGTTATTTATTATGAAAGTGCAACGTACGGGTAAAACTTTTTCCTAATTTCGCTCTGAATGGTCAAAATTTAAGGCGAAGACAATTAGTTACAGGTTAGGTCTGTTATTTATTTGCTTAGTTCAACCTTTCAACTTGAAATCCAATTTTATTTCTGATTAACAGGAAGAAGGTATCATGTTTTATTATTAAAAATCTAAAATTACTGCTAAACTCATTTTGAATTTGTTAAAAATGGAATTATCTGATTTTTCTTGTAAGTGATTAACACGAATGTATATGAAATTTAATATAGTCGTCTTTAATGGCGATTTCATATGCTTGACATATAAATTTTAATACACATGGGTATATTAAATTTAATATTATTTGTAACAGTGTAGGATAAGAGAAATTTTTTTTATAGATTTTTAAAAGAAATATTTATTTTAATGTCCACAAGAGTCATCCCTCTTTGCTTTGTAATGCAGCTTAAAATTATTATAAATGCCTTTATTTCTTATTCTTAATGCCATTCAATCTGTTTACTCAATCCTGAATTGATTCAAGGTTTTTCTCACACTTGCGGTTGTTGAGGTGCATTGTCATCTGTTGATTTAGCTTGCAACAAGATTGAACAATAAGTGTGTATTTGTGTTAGTGTTTGCATATAAAGTGCCAATGTGAGGGTGGCAAGGCGCTACGATCTTAATTCTTAATCCCTGAATCACAGGACTCAGATGCTCGACGATGACGAAGTCCTACAAACGTTACGGATTATGTAGTTGTCCGTGCTGGTGCGATTCTGGGTCACGTGTAATATCGCGATACGTGTAGGCAGGTTTATGTACTCTGTTCATGCGAGTTCCGGTGTGTCTTCTCAGAGCCTTTCTATTTCATACCACGGGGGGGGGGGGCAGTAGAATTATCTAGTTGCCGGAGAACCAGTCAGGCGTGGTACTTGCAAATTATAAAAATTATCATACTTTAATGCTCGGCATTGCTTTGGCATATTGCATACTATTGACGAATTTTCTTCATTCATATGCATTAGGACTGTTCATTTCTAGAAAAATTTGAAAAGAGGCTTCACATAAAAAAAATTATATAGATTTCTATTAGAACCGAGATTTGGATCCAAGGGGGCTATGCAGCAAAAAGGATTACAAAGGAATCCAAAGTAGAGACTTTTTGTAAAAAAACTCATTTCCTGCCTCTGGGAAAATTTGATAAAAGGACTAAAATTATAGAGATTATTCATTCTTGAAAGGAAGATTTATGTCACCATATATCGGATCAGTGAACTGAAAACCAACCATCAAAAAGAGTTTTATTGGGATCCTCAGTTCGAAAAAATGCCGATTTTTACTTGAGCCGCAAGGTCACTGAAGACCAATTTTTTCTATGCTAACGATTTTTTAGTTTAGTTTAATAGTTTTAAAAACGAAATGTAATCTCAAAAATTGAATTTAGTGATCCATTTTTAGGGTTTTGTGGGCTACACCGCTATGCTGGTATAAACTCTGATCTTTGAACTGTGCCCTCGAATTTTCAGCCTCTTACATTTGACATTTGAACTTTGGCTCCCTGGCCTCTAATCTAAGCTTTGATCTAAAGTCAGTTACTAAAATCGAAATCTAAACTCTACTCTTTGACCTCCTTGGCCTTTGAAAATTGACTTGTGAAATATGACCCCTCACCTTTAGTTATAAACAATAATTTACCAAAATGATCAACGGTAAGGGGTCAAGGGTCATCTAAAATTATATAAGGTTTTTTCTGAAATTTTGAACCTCCCTCCAATGTAAGATTCTGTAAAATTTGCTCTGCCCTTCCTCCTAACATTACTAAGATTTTGTAAACATACGCAATTTCAATATTTATTTAATTAAACTATTATTCTTTAGTCTTTAAATTCTTTAATTCATCTTGTTTGGTTATTTTTGGCTCAACGTTTTATTTTTTGATTAAAAATTCAACTGTTGTTCAAAAATTTTCTTTTGGTTTTGAAAATTTGTCTCTTTTGGTAGAAAATTCTTCTTTTTTTGTTATACTGCAACTTTTTGATTCAATACTAATGTTTTAGTTAAACTACTTGATTAAAAATTAATTTTTTATCGTTTGTTGAAAATCTATATTTTTTAATTATTTTAAAATTAAAGTATTTGTTTGAAAATTTATCTTTTTGGTTTACAATTTAACTATTTGTTTAAAAATTAAATTTTTGTCTAAAAATCCTTGTTTAGTTAAAAATTAAACTATTTTGATAAAAAATTCAATTATTTGTTAAAAATCTTTCTTGGTACAAATTTCAACTCCTTCGTTGCAAATCATACTTTTTTGGGTTGAAAATCCCTTTTTTTATGTTGAAAATCAATTTTTTTTACTGAAAATGTAACTATTTTATTTTTGCTTCAAAATTGAACATTGTAATCAAAAATTAATCTTTTATAGTTAAAGAATTTAATTTTTTTCTAACTGAAAATTGAATTAGTCCATTTTTAGGTCTTTTTTTTTAGAAAATTCGTCTTTTTAGCTAAAAATTCCACATTTCGGATTAATTTTTTAAATTATTACTACACTATTAAGCCACACCACTTTCGGGTTAAGCAAAAGTCACTCAGTTCTGATTGAATGAAAAATCTTTTTTGTTAGAAAATTCAACTCTTGTCGGAAATTTCACTTTTTTTGTGTGTTGAAAATTCTTTTTTTTTGTTATTGAAAATTCCTTTTTTTCAACTAAAAATTAAACTATTCCATGTTTGGTTCAAAATTTATATTTTTAATTGAAAATTGATCATTTGTAGTTGAAAATTCAATTATTTGGTTAAAAATTAATTTTGTTGTCAAAAATAAATTTCGTTATTTAACAATTCTCTTTTTTTTTGTTGATCAACTATTTCCTTAAACAAAAATGTTTTTCGTTTCAAGATTCATCTCTTTAATTGATTTTTAGTTGAAAAATCTTCTATACGAAGAAGTTTATTTGTTAAATTTTGTTAAATTTTTTAAAAACGTATAACACAATAAATTACACATTTTTGAATTTTATGAAGATAAAATTTCTGACGAGCTTTGCTCTAAGTTGGACACGGAGAAAAACGATATCGCATGAATTGCAATATATACCGTAATTCCTTGCTATATATCGTAATTATCGCACTATAATAGCGTAAAATCGTGATATCGTACATTGCATTAATATCGTACAAAGCTCCGCGACCTACTTGTACCTTATCATATTGCGCTTTTGAGATATCTTTTTCTTTGTAATACAGTGAACTCTCACTTATTCGAAGGGCCGAGAAACGTAAACATTCGAATATTCCAAATGTGCAGGGGCCCCCACCTCTACCGCGAGTCGCGGGGTGATTTTTGTCAAGCGACGTTTATTGGCTGCTCTTGCCTTGCATTGACGCGCGCGCTCTTCGGACCTTTTTTTAATTGGTCAGCCACTGACGCGAGCGAGACCGCACAGGAGCAGTCGTGGGAGGTGAAGGAACTTCGCCACTCAAAATATCCAAGATTGAGAGACTTGGAATAAGTGAGCCTTGGAATAACTACACTTGCTACACTTGCTTACGTAATTTGTGGATGACAAATAAATCATCGTTTTCCCCTTGAACAAGAATGCCTGGAAAATAAGGGATCATGAATTTCTGAACCTGGGAAACTGGGAATGTCTGCAAAAATTCGAAATCCTCTTTCGATGAATGCATCTTGGGAATTCTCTTTTGTACTTTACGTAAACGTAAACCTCTTCCGGAGGAGCGCGTTTTACGGCAATTCTCGTCTCGCTAGGAGGATTTGTAAGATAGTTAACATGAATTCGAGGATGCGCATTGCGTAATGTTGAGGAGGTGAAGGGGGGGGGGGAATACAAAATATTCATGTGTTACGCTTCGAGCAGCAGAAGCTACTTTATCTGACACGCTGATCTTTCTTGAAGCGATACACTGGAACCCACGAAAGGTTCGATGTAACAATTCATGTCCGGTTTATAAGCGTGGCGAGCATGGAACATTTAAAATTAAATATTCTATTCTCTGGAAGCTTAGACTTTAGTTTTCTGAATAAATCCACTTAATTAAGAAAACAAGGAGACTATATACAACACTTTGCTTTACACTAGGCGTTTGATGCTCGACATGTTATACAATTCGAAAATAAAATTTAATTAAGTGTTGCTTATTTATTTTCTATTTTGGGAGGGAGGGATCATTTCAATCAGCAGTGTTTAATTCTAAAGGAAAAATGTAATTCGTACATTATTGATATATCAGCAAAAAAGGAATTTTTACAAAACAGTTTAATTTTTTGACCCGAAAATATAACCTATTAGTTGAATATTCTCAACAAAAAATCCAATAGTTTATATTTTTAGTAAAAAATTTTTTTATTTTCAATGAGAAAAAGTCCAATTTAAAAAAATCTAATTTTAAACAAAATAGGCAAATCTTCAACCAAAAATAATAATTCCAAAGGAAATGCTTGCATTTTTTTTTACCAAAAAAGAGGAAATCTCTACAAAAACAGATGAATTTTTAAAACAAAGATTACAATTTCTACTTAAATAATAGCTCTTCAATCACAAAAGTTTTTATTTATTTTTTTTAACAAAGTAGTTTAATTTTCAATAAAAAATGAATTCTCATCGAAAAATGTAATAGTTGATGTTTTTAATAAAAAATATTTTTATTTTATATAAAAAAAGAGTTGAATGCTTAAACTAAAAATACCATTCGTAAACAAAAGAGTTGAATAGGATTAAATGTTATTTAAATCTTGTAGAAGTTTGAAAGAAATTTAAAAATATTTGATAAATTTTTTGGAGATCATTCAAAATCTTAAAAATATTTTTTTATTCTATTTACAACTATTTCTAAAGTGCGTTACTCTCTTTTAAACTGACTTGAATGTTTCATACAAGTTTTTAAACGTTTATAAAATTAAAAAAAAATGCTTAAAAATCTTCCAGTATATCTTTTTACAATATTGGTAATCTTTTGAAATGTTGCAAAACATTTTTAAATATTCTCTTTAAAGGAATTTTTCAAACAAAAAAAGGACTCAAAATTTTCCCAGGAATCTTAGGATTTTTTTATTATCTTGAAACCTTTCAAAATTGAAAATTTTTACTTATAAGTCTTCTACATTCTTTTCCGAAATTTTAGGAGATCATTTGAAATGTTTAGGTTTTTTCTTTCAATCTTTTCTTAAGGGTTATTTTTCAAAATAAAAAATCATAAAAATTATAATTTTTTATCTTTTGAAATATTTCGAAATTTTTAAAAAACTTCTTTGGTCTTAATTTTAACTCTTCAAAATTCTCCAATATCTTGAAATTTCTGCTGATTTAAATTATATTTCTGAGTATTTCTCAAAACTTCGAAATATCTTTCAAAATAATGCAAAGATTTTCTAAATTTGTTTAAATCCTGCAGAATAAAACAAATTTAAATTTTATCTTTTATCAATAATGTTTAAAAACATTTATAAATAAATTATTCGATTTCTTTTGTTATTTTCAAAGCATGTGGTTAAAAAGTTAAGAACATCCTTGTTGCCTTTTTTATTACAGATTCATTTACAATTAATGTTTTCTCTTTTAGAAATTAACTTTTAGAATAAAAACTCCTCATTTGCAAATTGTTATTTACAGCATTGAAGAATATTCAAAAGAAAAAACAGAAAACAGCCATTACAAGTCATATTCACCAAACCAATTATTTTTTTAATAATATTGTATGCGAGATTTTGTGAAAACGACTTTTTTAAAAGAAAGGATATACTTGTATAAAGAAATTATTAAAGTTTAGAACTTAAACGATAGAAAATAAAAAGGAATATTCCCGAGAATTATGATATTATCTATGCGATGGTATCAACAATGCTTATTAAAGACGTTCCGCGAAATTGCAACGCGTCACTTTTGTTCTGTAACAGTAAGGATTTATCTTCTGATCTTGAGGCCGTTTATACTCGTACAGAGGTAACTGACAAGATAAAGAAAAAGGAAAAGAGAAAAAAGCAATTGCTACTATAACTGTTTAATGTGATTGGCTGCATTTGATCTATCAAAGAAAGATTCACGTTTTTTTCTGCAATCTCATTTTGCTTCATTTGTCAATTGGAGGTTTTGGAATTCTTATCTTTAAAAGTGTTTTTTTTTTTTTTTTTTTTTTTTTTTTTTTTTTTTTTTTAATTCGAAAGGCGATAATTATATTTGTATAGTTTTTGATTGAAAACTTTCCAAATCGGACTATTTCATTGAATGCTCAGGCCTCGGAATGGCCATATTATTGACAATATTTGACTCTTTCTTTTTAGCCATGCCACTATTTTGTATTTTTCCTTGAAAATTAATTTTGAACTTCTTCGCTAATTGGATAAAAAATTTTTTGCGGGTTAAATTTGGTTGTGAATTCATTTAGGGGTCATCGAAAAATAATGGCAGACGATTTGGGGGTGCGTGATGGGCTTCATAAATTTTTCTGTCTCTTATAAATTAATAAAGTAATTTAACTTTTAACCAAGTAGTTACATTTTCAAAGAGAAAAACATTAATTTCGAACAAACAAATTTGCAACTAAATAGTTGAATTTATATAGTTTATATATTTTTCATTTCTAAAATTGGTTAGGCCGTGACCGCGGGTACTAAAATTTTTGTGGAAATAGCTGAATTTTTTTCTATATGCGTGTAGACCAATTTTCAAATTAAATTTTTAAACTAAAAAAGAGCAATCGTATTTTTTTCGTTTCTAAATTTTTTTAAACTATATAGTTGAATTTTGAATTTTAAAAAGATAAATTTTTATTTAAAAATGTAGTACTTAGTTTTTTATCTCAGAGAATTAATTTTCAATAAAAAAACAACGAAATTTTGTACCAAAATAGTTTAATTTTCAAGCCAAGAAGCCTAACTTTCTACAAAATAGTGAAATTGGCAACAAAAATATTCCACTTTTATTAAACAAAAAATTCTGAACAAAGAAACTAATTTTCAACCGAAAAAATGAACTTTTGAGAACGTAGTTCAATTATCAGCCAAGGAGTTGATGTTTTAACCTACAAAGATAAATTTCAATTTAAAATCAAAAACAGTTAAATTTAACCAATAAAAACAGATTTTTCAACGAAATACTTGTATCTGCAAAGAAAACAGATTAATTACAATTTCTAATTTTCAAAAAAAAGACTAAAAATTTCTACCCAATTGTTGAATTTACAAATCAAAAATACGAATTTTTAACTAAATACTTCCCAACGAAATAGTTAAATTTCCTACCGAAATAGTTTAATTTTTAATACAAAAATGTTGCATTTCTGCAGGAAGAGACGAATTTATGAACCAGAAGATGAATGTCTAAAATAAAAAAATAAAATAAAAAATAGTTAGCCAAGAAAAACAATTGCAATCAAGGTGTTTTTTTTAAATTTAATTCTATTTATTTAAAAAAAATTCTTTTTATTATATATTTTTATCCATTTTTAATACTTTCTGAGTTTTGAAAGGAATGGAATTTTAAATTTAATAATGGAACAGAAAATTAACATTTTTCGAATTTGCAAACAATTCAATTTATTAAAAAATGTAACTAAAAATAACCCAACTTAAAGTCCTGTAAATTAACCAAATTTAAAAATGTAGAATTGCTTTTTTTTCAAATAATTAAACAAAACTTAAATTTAATTTAAAAAACTGAAAATAATCTCTATAAGTTAAAGACCTGATATTAAATTGTTATTAGAAGGTGTAAAGTCGTTTTTATTTTGAAGTCATTCTTTAAAGCTCACTTCTAATATTGTTATAATTAATATAATTTTTCTGCCAGTTTGTATGACAATTGTTATGTAAGCATGATTACGCAATTGTAACAATTGACTCCTTCTACGCGGAAAAGAATAATAAAGCGTATAAAATTTCACAATGTGATTCAGTGCCAATGTCATTGTGGGAGAGCGGCATTCGTGATTTCGTGAATCACTCGCTTATCCGTGTCGGATGAATAGATATGAGGTACAAATCTTGTCTTGTGCGTAATATCAATTTACGAAAGAAATCTGAGAATTCAAAATAAAAAAGTAAAGTCATCGAGTGTCCGTCAATCCATTAAGGTGGCTTGGGCGTTTGGTGCCGTACAATGTGGGGGGGCACTGTGGGGGCTATCTATCATGCGATCAGTCTTTATTTGAATTTTATTGATATACGC
>NC_046666.1:6973447-6975764 GCF_010883055.1 Belonocnema kinseyi | reverse complement strand
ATGACATCGTCAACCCCCCTTTATTATGGTACTAATCGATTCCTTTTATTTTAAGGCACTCGGATAACATTGATTTATAAAAGTTCGTGATTTTGTTCAAGATTTTGTTCAATTCTGTTGAGCCCTCCCATAAGACTACATGTTAAAATCACAACTTTTTAATAGCGTTTTTTTCGATAATTTCATCGTCAACCTTAGTATTTCTTTTTTGCAAAGTGATCTAGTATATTTTCTTTCGATAATATCAAATTTTCAGAACTGCCTGTGATTTTTTTAAAAAGCGCCCAAGCCACCTTAATCTAAGACCTTTACGTGATAGAAATACACAATAAGAAATCGGTTAACGTGCCTTTTTAGGGCTTGAGGTTCTCTAATAAAACTATCAAAATAAAATTTGATTAGCGACCTGAAAATACATCCATATTTTCATAAGCAGATTCTTAAAAATCAAGGCCAATTTTGAACGAATCATTCTAAAATTATTCAGTTTTCAATGTTTTTTATGTAACTCAATAACAAATGAAAGACATATTAAGGCTTTCATTTTTAAATTGAACAATTTTGAATTATTCAGGCATGAAATTAATCAAATATTAAGGCTTTTGATTTGAAAGTGTACCATTTAGAACGATTTAAATTCTTAATCATACCGTTTTCAACATTTAAATTTTAGCCTATTTTATATTTAAAATTAGGTATCCGATGTTGAAAACCTAAATTTAACATTCTCCGATTTTTGAAGATTCATATTGAATATTATTCAATTAACGACGATTTGAATAGTTTAAATTAAAACTTATTCCTGCTAAGGTCGTTTTCAATTGTACAATAATTTTTGGTTTGAGCAATACTTTTCAGCTTATTTGTAAATTATTGTAATTTTAAAGCTTTCAGTGCGAAATTATATACGGCTTCATATTTATATTATTAGTTCAATTAAAAAAAAAAAAATTGGAATTGAAAAAACGAATAATGTTGCCGTCGGTCAGGGATAACCTGGAGGTCAAGGAAGAGCCAAGGAGTTTTATTGGTCAGGGAATAAAATAAAATTCAACTATTTTGTATCAAATTCATCTTTTAATTTGAAAATTCAATTATTTTCATAAGAATAAAAAAATTGGTTGAAAACTCATATTTTAATGTTGGAAATAAAACTGAAATATTTATTTTGTTGTTTGAAAATTCGTCTTTTTTGTTGTTGAATTTAAACGATTTTATTTTCAATAAAAATTGTTCATGTTACGATATCTACTATTACATTATACGCCGACAATTCATTTTTTTTAATGTACCTGAAGTTCTGAACTTTCAAATGAACAAAATATTTTCCGACATTTATATTTTGCTAATAAGTATTGTTCCAACTGCAATTTCAATTATTCGTTTTAATTTTGTTTTCAATACTAAATTATTTCCAATATAAATTTAAAAATATTTTAGCACTTTTCCTGGTTTGCAAACTCATCAGTAAACAATTTCGTTCAATTTGAACGTTCAGAACTTCAACTACATTTTTTTTTAAATTGAACTACTTTTGGTTAAAGGTCGAACCATTTTGTAAAAAATATTTTTTTTAATTCATCTCTTTGGTTGAAATTTCAACTATTTGGGTAGAAGTTGAACTAATTTATTTAAAATTTCTTTCTTAGTCTATTGGCTTGAAAGTTCGTTCAATTTTGTTGAAATTTTTTTCTTCCTTGGCTGAAAAATCTTCGTTTAGAAAATTCATCTTTCTTTGATTGAGAAATTGATCTTTTTAGTTAAAAATTAATTTTGTTTGAAATAAAATTTTTCGTTGAGAATTCATCTTTTTGTTAAAAATTAAGCTTTGTAGGGAGAAAATTCAAGTATTTTGTTAAAAATGTAAGTACTTTGTAAAAAAGTTTAATCTTTTTTGTTTAAAAACTCATACATTTGGTTGCATCTTCCTAGGTTGAAAATTCAACTTTTTTTTAAAAAGTGCAAATGTTTTGGTGAAAATTTAACTATTTGATTAAAAAGTGATCTTTTTTATATCAAAAATTATCTTTTTGGATTTAAAATTCATCTTTTATGATAGAAAATTGATCTTTTTGAGTTGAAATAAGACAATAAATTAAAAAATTAAACATTTTAATCCGAGATTTTATTATTTATTTCCATTTATAAAAAACTCTAAGTTAAGGGCATGCGACACAGTGGAATTCCTACATTACCAACCTCTTTTTTCTATTGAAAAAAAAAATTTTTTGAACCATAGAACTTTTTTTGTAAATCAAATATCGAACTCAAAATTTCAGGAGAGCATTAGAAGACATTATCCTACGTTTATGTACTG
>NC_046666.1:6969714-6973347 GCF_010883055.1 Belonocnema kinseyi | reverse complement strand
CATTTACCAAAAAAGTTCTATGGTTCACAAAAAAATTTTGTTCAATGGAAAAAAGAGGTTGGTAATGTAGGAATCCCACTGTGTCGCATGCCCTTAAAGATGTTAAAATATTGCAGGTCTGTGAATATTAATGGCGAGGGGAAATAAAAAAATGGGTTGGGAAAAGGCAGGGAATTTTAAAAATGAAATTTTTTGACCACCCTATAATATTAATTTATTAATAGAAGGGACTCGTAATATTAATAGACGAGGTAACAGTGAACATTTGTTTGCCATAATTATTGATCGTTTTTACAAAAATTTGGATAAATTCCACATTATGTGTCTACGTAATCCTAAAAAAAATTAATTGACCGTAATTTGATAAAAAGTCCCGTGTTTAGGAAACCATAGATCACAAGTGACCTCGAGGCTCGTGTTCTCCCACGGTAACTTTGACTCTTTTATAGGTAATTGTTGTAGCGTGTTAATACTCGTACCCACCGACACTTTTTTTACCCTTTTTGTCCATTTTTTTTCTCAATCATTATACTTCAGCTTCAGTGTCTTCCTCTTTGAAAGGAAGGTACTTTAAGGAAAAACGATACAAGAAGCGAATTTAAATTCTCTACCCAGTGATCTGTGATTCCTCAATGTGGAACATTTTGTACTTTGTGGTATTATTTACACTCTAATAGTCCCTTTTTCCCTCGTTACTTCCTCTCTTTCGCCAATTTAGCCTTTAGCCGCATGACTTCAGAATTCAAAATTAAAACTGACCGTTAGAAAGCCAGATTATAAAGAAAAAATTCGTTAATTTAAATTGATACAAATGTTGAATTTAATTAATTGCAACTTGACAGTAAAAAATTCTATTAAAGCAGCAACAGTTGAATTTTAAGCTAAAAAGTCGAGTTTTTTTTTTTTAGAAAACAGTTGATTTTTAAATCCAGTATGTTGAATTGGGAGGGGGGGGGGGGCATTTGGAAGAACTAGATGATCAAGAATTTGGGTAGGGAGGGGAAGCTATGGCTGAAGTTTGGAGAGGGGAAGTAGGCATAGAAGTAAATGTATTTTAAGTGGAAGGGGGAAAGTCTTAATAGGCTACAAAACTCTTTTTTGTGAAAATAAAAAATTTAAGAAATTTAAATGATATTAAAATCAAATTTAAAATTCTATTTAACGTCCAATAATCAAGGTAATGTACAGAATTCCTGAAAATAAAACCAAGAATCTAACGACCAAATTTGGACAACCACCATAAACAAGCACTTTTTTTTTGTAGGCGCACACCCCCTACTTTCATTAATTTTTTTTCACAAATGCACTGTGAATCCTATTTAAGCCCTGTTTCGAACGTGCTCCTAAATGGCCTTGACTTAAAGCGAACACAACATTCGCTCGCTCAGAACGTAAACAGTCAACCCTCTCTCGACCCCGCGGGATTACGAAAAACGCTCTGCGGCAACAATTCTCGGAATGACATAAATAGGAGGCACTTAAATGGGATTCCTAGTGTATAGGACAACAAATCGGCCTAATATAAGGTGTAAGAAAATTAATCTTTTTTTTTTTTGTTAAGAGTGAAAGCAAATTACAATTTTGAAGATAAGATTTGGGAATGAATTATACAAGCGACATTATTGCACTTGTGGAATGAAGACCCGTACGTACACCTGCGTCTAAATTCCCATCAGAGTCGCAACAATCCGGAGCAGCTGAAGCCCGATCGGTGTGCAAAAGCGAAGCACTTCGAGACTGCAAACAACAATTTAAACGATTAACCCCCTGTACTGGATCACATCACTTCATCCTCAACCTCGGCTCACAATTTGCGTTCCAAATCACGTTCCTTCACCCCTATTGCACTTCAAGAGTTACACAATATTAAGGACAGAAGTGCCACAGTAAAAGAAAAATACAAAAGAAATCTTACTTTTGTTATTATCATTATTATGATTATTATTATTATACTATTATGTCATATTTCTTTCGGGGTAAGCGTAATTCACTCGCTTCTAGGTTCAATATAGAATTTCCTCTCTAGCAATCACCCCAGGCGAAGAGCCTCACTAATTCATCAACTGCCAAAGGTCGCACAGACTAAATTATGCTTCTTTTGGCTTAAAGCTAGATTTTTGAAAATTTTTTTGTTTTTTAATAAGAACCTCCTTCTTCAAATAAAACTTTTATATGTTTTAAATATTTAAAGTTTTTTGTGAATTTAATGTAAACATTTTTAAGCCGTAAAATTTCATTAAATTATATTCACAGTGGTTTTTTTTACGATTTTATGGGAGAGATAAATAAAGTTCTAAAAAATTGGAAATTACCGTTTTTTTAATTATTACAATTTTGAAAACTGAAGAGAATTCTTCATGTTTATGATAATTTTTTTAGCTAATGTTAACCGTTTAAAATCCGACTATTTTGGTAGAGAATTCATTTTTTTCTTGAAAATTCATATTTTTGTGTTGAACAGTTGAACATTCAATTTTTTTTAATTCGTCCTTTTTTTATTTATCTCTTTTGGTTCAAATTCCAACTTTTTGGCTGGAAATTAACCCCATTTGGTAAGGGATTCCAATATTTGGTTAAAAATTCGTCTTTTTGCTACTCTGGTTTAAAATTAAAATATTTTGGGATGAAATATCAACTATTAGATTTTTCGTTATGAATTTATCTGTTTTGGTTGATAATTCAGTTACTTGATTGAGAGTGAAACTGCTTTATAATCATTCTTATTTTGTTGTTGAAGAATCATAATTTTATTTGAAAATTAATCTCTTTGGTTGAAAATTTTAATATTTTGTAGTAAACTAGTCTTCTTTTTTTTGATGAAAATTGATTTTTTTTCAACTAAAAATTTAAATATTTAAATATTTAAATATTGAAGATTCTTCATTTTAGTTAAATAGTACTTGATTAAAAGTTGAATTAATTTGTAAACAATTATTTTTTTTTTGTTATTGAAGATTCACTATGTTAGTAAAATTGATATTTTTTAGTTGAAAATGTGTCTTTTTAGAAAACTAAATTATTATTATATTAATTGTTTATTAATATTATATTATATATCACCATTATATATATAATTAATATATGATTATTTTATTATTATTATTAATTTAATTATTTTGTTTTTTGTATTTTTAAAAGCGCGATTTTAATTTTTGGAGATACGAAAAGAAAGTAATTAAAAATTTCAAAGTGGACCCATGTTTCCGCCATTTTTCGAATTTTCAAAAACCACATAGAGGAGTTTTTATTCACTATTATACAGGAGTATATATGTCGATTTGCAGGTAAATCCCATTCCAAGAGTAAAATTGTTCGTTATCACTTGACATGAACTTCACTTGTTATAATAAATACAATTTTTCTTAGAACCTCACTTAAAACACGATTCCTTTCTTTAGAACATTTTGTTTCTGTGAGAATTAAGTCTTGCTTTTGTACTAGAGCAATTTGGTTACACCTTGAATTAAGTCTATTGTTTGGCTTAAATCAAGACCCCTTTGTCTTGAAACAAGACCTTTTTAAAACGAAACTTTTTTCTGTGCACTGTAAAAGAATCTTAATCTAGAAATTGGTACAGTAAATCTGAAGGTACCGTGTTTGCCGCTACTGTTAAGTTACAATAATTTAAAAAAC
>NC_046666.1:6965745-6969614 GCF_010883055.1 Belonocnema kinseyi | reverse complement strand
TATTAAGTGACTTTTTCTGTGCACTGTAAAAGAATCTTAATCTAGAAATTGGTACAGTAAATCTGAAGGTACCGTGTTTGCCGCTACTGTTAAGTTACAATATTTTAAAGAACAGAGATTTATTCATTTAAATGTTTTTAAATTTACATATATTAAGTGACTTTTTCTGTGCACTGTAAAAGAATCTTAATCTAGAAATTGGTACAGTAAATCTGAAGGTACCGTGTTTGCCGCTACTGTTAAGTTACAATAATTTAAAAAACAGAGATTTATTCATTTAAATGTTTTTAAATTTACATATATTAAATGACTTTTTTTGAATGATTTATAACTATGAACAATTTTTATCTTAAAAGTTACTAATAGTACAAGTTCTATTTACAATTTAGTCGAAAATCATAGAAGTAAGGAATGTAAATATGCTCCTCTATCGAAGTTGTTGCCCTTTAAACAATACTTACTAGCTGCCATATCCGGTTGCAGTAAATGGAGTCACGATCAGTCCGATAATCGATTCCGGTTTATGTAACCAAATATACTCGACATCGTGCGTTGACCCTTTGATACTAGAAAATTAGATAAAGATTTAAATATATGTACTTGTATAAAAGATTTCTTTTATTTGGCATTAGTCTATAATGTTTATTTTCAAATATTATTGTCAAATAAATTCTAAATAAGGAAAGTTTGGCTTCTATTTTGTTAATCGCAAGTCCAGTGAGTCATCCTAGGACGAACGTGTTAAGCTTCGTATTATTTGGGTTTCAATTTTTAAAAAAATCTTCCTTAAAATTATTTAAAGATAAACTTAACGTTTATGAACTTGGCATAGGGCCACTGCCACCCGATGTGCCTCCCGTTGTGTGACGGTCGTTATCCTGCTTTTGGCCATGGGGAGTCATAAAGATCTGATTTATATGAAATTCATGGTGATACCTAATGAAAACTTTAGCTGTCTTGCTAGTCATACAAATAACCCTCCAGAGATTTATGTCTTCTGTAATTAATCTTTTTCTTTAAAGTCCTTTTTCGTTATCTTATTTCCTCTAGAATAGATAACAGCTCGTATCAGTTTGGTACTCATTATCTTTTAAGTTTCTTTTGTGGCCGGATTTTCTATTATATCTAAATGTCCGAAAAGAGATGTATACGTGAAAAATAAATCTACTCTGTTTAATAATCACGAAAGAGTTTTTAGATTAGAAGGAAAATTTTAGGGGCCACACGATGACCTAGAATTTTTTTATTATTTCAGGAAACGTCTGCTCTCACTCGTGTTATCTTGAGGGACAAAAAGACTCATTTTAGATTATTCTAGGCTAGGGCAGTCATATGGGAAAATTGATGTACGCAACTTCGAGGATTGTGTTGAACGTTATACAATTTGTTTAGAAATTTGTAGACCATGAACAACAAAGTTTCGGAAACTTTTTTTTCCGTTTATACTTTTCCGTAACACTGTCTTAAAATACCGTCGCATTTAATGTAATCAGTTCGGTGACTTGACCGGGGAAAAACCAGAAATTTACTTACGATCGCACTAAAATTAAAGTTTTCCATTCTTTAATAATTTTCGTCAATTTAGAAAAGTGATTTCTACTTTATCTACAGTCGCAGATTTGTCAGATTATCCTCGACATTGTCTCAATTCAGTCTAATTAAATAATAATGTATTACTTAATTTTTATTATTATTTCATTCAGTTAGAAATTAGACTATTTGTTTGAAAATTTATGTACTTTTCGAAAGATTCGCCTTTTTTGTAGAAAAAATAATATTTTTGATTGAAAATATTTATCTTTTTGGTATCAAATTCAATTATTTCAGTCTATTCCAGTTGAAGATTCATAATTCTAGTTGAAAATTACCATATGTTGTTTAAAATCAATTTTTTTAAATTATCTTTTTCTTTCAATTTTATCGTTTTGAGACAAAATTCTTCTTTTTGTTTAAGAATTCAAGTATTGCAGTTTAATATTTATCATTTTAGTTGAAGATTATTCTTTTAGGTTGAAAATAAAATTATTGGGTCCAAAGTTAACTCTTTTGTTGAAAATCAGTTTTTTTGGTTGAAAATTCATTATTAATTTAATTAAAAATTTATTTATTTATTTGAAAGATTAGCTATTTGATTGAAAAGTTGTTTTTTTATTTTCTGCAAAGGAATTTTTGCCGAAAATTTAACTATTTTGTTGAATTTTTGGTTTGCAATTTTTTTTAAACTAAAAATGTAACTATTATTCTAGTTGAATTCTCCATAATTTTAGTTACAAAGTCATCTCTATGGTTGAATATTAATGTGTTGATTAAAAATTTAATTATTCAATTTTTACTGAGAAATGATCTTTTTTAGTTGAAAATTCGTCTTTTTTTGGCTAAACGTTAATTTTTTAACTTAAAATTTAATCATTTAAGTTTTGGTTGACAGTTTATCTTTTTTAGTAAAAATTAATTTTTTTGTTTGAAAATTCAACTACATCTTTCAGTTGAAGGTTCATTGTTTTAGTTGAAAACTTTTATGTTTGGTTTAAAATTATTTTTTTAATTAAAAATCTTATTATTCCATTTTCGGTTCTTAAATTATTACTTTCTTAGTTCAATATTTAACTATTTGGTTAAAAATTTGCCTTCTTTAATTAAAAATTCATATATTTTGTTGGAAAATAATAGTTTTTGGTAGAAAATTAATCTTTTTATTTGAACAATAATTTTCTTCTTTAAAAATTTATCTTTTTGTTTTGTAATCCAATTATTTCACTTGAAGATTCATAATTTTATTTGAAAATTTATCGCTTTGGTTTGAAAATTGGTCTATTTTTTGGAAAATCGTTTTTTTGTGTTAAAAAATTAATTTTTTTAACTGAAAATTTAACTATCCCATTTTTTATTGAAAGCTGATTTTTTCTATTTCAATATTCGACAATTTGAAAAAATGTTGTCTTTTTTAATTAGATATTCAACTATTTGGTTGAAAATTCACGTATTTTGTTATCTTATTTTCGAAAGTTAATCTTGTTTAAAAGTTCTTTTCAGTTAAAAATTTAAGTATTCCAGGTAATATTGATCAGTTTAGTTGAAAATTCACCTTTCAGGGTGGAAATAAAATGATTTGGTTGAAAGTTAAACTCTTTTGTTAAAAATTAATTTTTTGCTTGTAATTATAAATTATAATTCCATACATATTCCATAATTTTAGTTAAAAACTCATCTCTTTGCACATTCAGTTTTTGACTAAAAATTAAATTTTTTATTTCTTTCTTAAAAATTTCTATTTTTTAGTTAAAAATTTGTTATTCATCAACTGAAAGTTCAATTACTCATTTTTTTGCAATAAAATTGATATTAATTAGTGGAAATTTAAGTTTTTATTTGAAAATTCATTTATTTTGCAATGTCCGTGTTTGTTACGTTAAAGGATTTTTAGAATGAACGTCATGAATTAAAATAAATGTTTGCGTTTTGCCGCAAATATGAATATTTTATATTTATTTGACCGGGAAAATTGAAAAACTTGACTGGGGAAAAAACCGGGAATTTGAAATCGTCTGCCAAATCGCCGCCTTGGTAATGAAATGTTTCGGAAACTTCAGAACAGTTTATGTCTATCACACAGAAAAAAATAAGGGTTCGGTAATGTTGTAGCTCAAGTAAAAGTTGACATCCTTTAGTTTAGAACTGAGACTTCAAGAAAACTCTTTATGGGAGTCCATTATCGTCTTTCAGGTTCAATATAATTAAATCTGTATCGTAGCATAAAAGGTGCAAAAAGTACCTACAGTCTGTCAAGTTAAAGCGTGGGTGGCTTTACTCGCAGTCGGTAAGGTGTATCGACATGATTTTGGTGTCAAAATATTAAGAAGAGCTCCCTC
>NC_046666.1:6951034-6965645 GCF_010883055.1 Belonocnema kinseyi | reverse complement strand
AAAAGCATGAAAGAGGGAGCTCTTCTTAATATTTTGACACCAAAATCATGTCGATACACGTTACCGACTGCGAGTAAAGCCACCCACGCTTTAACTTGACAGGCTGTATTAGAACTCATACTTTGGGTTCCTTTTGAACAATTAATCATTTTGGGTTCCTATTCAGCAAAAGGGTTTCCTTCTTGTTGAAGCTTCCTTGGCACCAAAAATCGGTTCTTATAGAAATCCCAGTTTTTTCTGTGCAAATGTGTATCGCTGAATGTAATTTACTATAATGACTCGATTGAGAGATGATTCCAAGATGCTGCGCCCACTACTAATAAGTTATTAGCCGGAAAGAGCACGAAAGAGACGATATTTGTATTAGTGTAGTTGAATTGTTGAATAGTACAAAAGATCTTGTATATCGGTACTCAGATATTTGAATACAATGCTTCCATATACAACTGCAACTGCACCTTATTCTGAGATGCTCACCATGCGAATATTATTAGAGGGTCGAGGTTAGCCTCGGAGACAGCATCTTCGGTGATGGCGTGGGTACATATGTGACTCGTTTTATCATCAAGAAGCGTGAGATCCTCCTTTCTTCGTTGAAATTCGATTTTAGATTTAAATTTGACTATTATTCCTTTTTTTAAATGTCTTCTTCAAGCACGTACCGTTACATCATTTATGTGTCAGAGGAAGAATTATGGGAAAGATTAAGTGAAGTATCATACAAACGAGACATTAGTACGTGCTAAATCAAGTTTCATTTAATTAATTTGAACGTAATTGAATTATATAACTGAAGTTCGTAGCTTTATAAACGAAAATATGCATGTTTTTTTTTTAATTTCTGGTATCATTCAGAGAAAAAGATGTCTTGAAACTTGAAACAAAAACATTATCCTCCTCGGCGTTTTTTTTTTTTTTTTTAAACCATGTGAATATCTTTTTTCCACTATAGAAATATTTGGTAGTAAGGTTAGGTTTGTCACAAAAATACCATATTTGGTGTAAAAAGAATCTTTTTGAGACTAATGAAAATCCTTTTAACCTTAAAAATAAGAGGAAATTTCGATTTGTGTCAATAAATATCCTTTTTATACAAAATCCTTTTTGAATCTGTGCACGCACACTAACCTTAGTTGTACCTTTTAAGACAACAAATTAAAATAAATAAATAAAAAATTTGATATGATTTTAGAGGTCCCTTTTGAGTTTTGTCATTCTTGTTGATTTTGTTTTTATTTTCTCATTGCTCGAAAATGCATTTACATTTCTGTACATATAGGATTATCTTCTCTTACATTACTAACAATTAACATCATTTAATGAATGTTTAAAAAATTCTTTTTAAAGAAAGTAATAATTTGTTGAATCTTTTTAATGCTTATTTTGTATATAATTTTTCCTTATGCAATAGAATAGATTACTGTTCAATCTTAAATACAAAATTTTTAATAGACATTAAACTTATGATTCATTCTAATCTGCAGGGATTGCATATGAATAGTTTCAGATTTCTTCTAATTGAGTTCTAAATAATTAACCTCAATGTTATAAAGAAGACTTTTCATTTACGATTTTTTTATAGAATCCATTTTAATATTCGCAATTTTAGAGATTTATTAATTTATTGGATTATTATTTTGTCCTTTTTGGAAAATGTAATCTAATAATCTAAATCTAAATAGAATAAAATATAATAAGAAAATTTAGAAAAATAGCTTATTCTGGAAAAGTTTAAAATAAGAAAAAATTATTTTCCTTAAAAATAGGTTTCATTTAATACGTGCATTTTCAACTCATGGCGAAAATCAAAACAAGAAAAATGAATTTAAAAGACAAACTCAAATAGGGAACCTATAAACAATATCTGATTTTGAATCGGTAAACGTGGAATGCCGGGAAATGCCAGGATATTTTGTTGGTCAGGGAAAAGTTATGGAATTTTTTCGAGCATGCCTAAATTTGTTTTAAAAAATTGTAACATTAAATTAAATAACGATTTTTTTATTTGGATAACACTGCATTTCTAATACTGGATTTATACTAATTAAAATCAAATTTATTTTGTTCATTTTCACCATTCTCAGAGTAATATATTTTAATGAGAAAAACAAGATGTTAAATTTAATTTCAAGTAACTATTATGAAATCAATTCATTTTTTAATTATTCGTCAAATTAATGGAGTACAGAAATACATTAAAAAATAATTTGTTTTAATTATTATTAATTTCTTTAATTATTCGATAATTATATTGCGAGTATGTTTAAAAGTATCCTGTAATCATAAAATTCCTAAAAGCTTAATCAAAAAACGTAATTTTAGTTAATAAATAAGATTATAGGATATCATCAATTCTTAACTAAATTAATTTTAGATTTCTAAATCATTAATATTTTTCTAAAATTATTATTGTACTAAATAACTAAATGCTAAGATGTACCTTTGTTTTGTGTTTCAGGTATGTATTATTCTTCTAGTGGATTATTTCCTATTTCAAAATAGAACTTTATGCTCTCATTGGTATGTAAAAGATGGTATTGGATTATTTCAAGGCATCTTAATCAACATTCTTTAATTTGAACTAATTTTTTTTTAATTGAATTTTTTTTATGAAAATTAGAGTATCTACTCAACTGGAAAACCTGCAATTTTTAGAGAATTTTTATATATCTGGAAAATCCTGGAAATTTCAGGAAATGATTTTTAAAGCCAGAGAATTTTGTCGAGTGTGCTTAATGTTTTTTTTTTAATATAACGGTGTTTTTTCATTCGTAAAAACAATTTTAAAGTCCCTTTTTTTTTACCTAATCCCCTTTTTCCTCTTGAATAAAAATTCCCCAAAAATAAATGAAATTCAATTAAAACCTTATAAAGTATTATAAATAATTTAGAGCTAATTTTTATGTAGCTGGGTATTAAAAGCGTTAGCAAACTGCATATTTGAAAAAATATTATCTTCATAATTTTTGTTTCGTGAATAATAATTTGTTACATTTCGGTTTTCTATGTTTCTTCTATGCTTCTATGTTTCTAGTTTTTTACGACTAGAAATACATCATAGGAACAATTTAAAAGTTTCGTGGGAATAAAAAAAGAAAAGTGAAAAGGTTTCTCCAAATGTCGAATTTATTTTTCTTTCTTTCAAATTATTTTTTTCTAGCTTCCTTAGAAAAATACTTTGCACAATTCAGGATTCTATAATAACTATAAATTCTATAAATTACTATACAGTTTATGTAAAAATGTAAAAGTTCAAAAAAAAGACGCGTTACTCTTAGTTATAATTTCTTGAAATTTATGAGATATCCATATGTTATAAAAGATTTCAATAATAAATTAAGGCCCCCCTTAAATCCCATTTTCTCGGAGAAAATCCCCCTTTATTTGACCTAAAATTGATAATAAAAATAAAATAAAATTGAAAATATTATGAGGTTTTAATAAGTGAGCTGCCTTATCGAATAATGGCACATACATTTTTTTTCGGCGTGAGCGAAAATGAACCCGGACAGGACAAAAAGAAGAATTCTGAAAATATTTTTTTTACTGAATTGAAGCAAATTTCCTACAGTAATTGTATGAAAGAAAAATTCAAATGGATTTTTTTGGCTTAAACCAAGATCCTTTTTCTCAAAACCATTCCTTTTTATAATGATGCTAATATGTAATCTTTATTCTACATATTTCAAAAGTGACAGTTTTACATGAATAGCAGATTATATCCGGTAAAGAGTTACGAGTTATATGCCCCGGAAACGAGCCGGTTGAAAAAAATGTGTTGGTCGAAATAACAACCTGACATTTCCGGCCCCGAACCTCTTTTACCGCTTCAGCGAATATGGGTTTCGTACCCATATTGTTCCTCCAACTTCAATCGAGAAACAATAGTACCTGTGTAATTCTATCCCCGAATCTGAAATTATTTTCTCAGTCTAATTATTCGTTATTCAATTTTTGGTTTATAATTTAATTTGGTATTTAAACTTTTAAAGAAATTTCATACTTCACGCCCTTTCCTCTATGACCTATACCCCTATATTTATTTCCTTCTTCTCTCCTTTCTTAAAGAATTCACCTTTTCATTGTTTTCAAGACACTTTCCCTTTTTTTTTTTTCTTCAATCCGAACTGAATTAATTCGAGCCCAATCAGAAAATCCAACTATTTTTGGTTAAAAGTTTATTTATTTTTTAATTGAAAAAGACTTATATTATTTTTGTTGAGAATTTCTCTCACTTGGTTAAACACTTTACTACAAATTTGGTTAAAAAATGCAATCCCAAATTGCTTAAACAAGTACCCAGAAATCGGGATTTTTCCCAAAAGTCCACCTCAGCAGTTTGGTCCTTGTTTCCGTGAAGTCATTTTTTTCGTAATTTAGATTGAAAATTCATCTTTTCGTGGAAAATTCATGCATCTGCTGCTTGAAAATTCATATTTTCAGGTTACAAATGCAACGTTTTATTTTAAAAATGTACTTTTTTTTGCTTAAAAACTCCACAATTTCGTTGAAATTTTTCTCTTCCTTGGTTGAAAGATATTTCTGAGTTGTAAATTTGGCTTTTTCGTTGAAAATTAAACTGTTTTTCTGAAAATGAATTTTTGATACTGAAAATTGAATTATTTTATTTTTGGTTGAAAATTGATCTTTTTTACTTAAAAAGTTCAATAATTTTGTTGAAAAATCATCCAGTTTGGTTCAAAATTCAATTATTCAGTTGTAAATTAACTTTTTAATAAAAAACTCATATTTTCGGGTTGAAAATAAATCGTTTTTTTTTTTTTTAGAAATTTTGTACTTTTGGGTTTGATAATTTCATCTCTTTTGTTGAAAATGCAACTGTTTGGTTAAAAATAAATCTTTTTTATTTACGTTTTATTTTATTTATTTACCTCGAAGATATGAATTTTCTACTAAAAAAATCCAATTAACCAAGAAAAATGAATTTTAACTAAATAGTTCAATTTTTAACCAAAGCATACCTATTTTCAATGAATAAGTTGAAATCAGACGAATCTTTACTAAAAAATTTGAATTGTTATCAAAAAAATTAATTTTTTAACAAAACTCTTGAATTTTCAACACACAAATTAACTATTTTTTGCAACGCATTTGACCTTTTGATCAAAATATATATACACTTTCAACAAAAAAGTTATTTTTTAAGGAAATTGTTTAATTTTCAATTACATGCGTGAATTTTCAACTATAAAACATGAATTTTTAAAGTAAAAAGTTAATTTTTAACAACAAAATTTTAAGTTTCTATAAAATTTCTAATTTTTTAAGCCAACCAGGAGACTACTTTTCTACAAATTATTTGAATTTTAAACCAAAAAATTCATTTATAATCAAACAGTTGAATTTTCAATCAAATACCTTAAATTTCTACTAAAGTTTAAAAATTTTATGACAAAAAGACGAATTTTCAACAAAAAGGTTGAATTTTTAACAGAAAAAGTTCATTTTCAACAAAGAAATTACTTTACAAGAAAATAGTTGAAGTATCTATAAAACCTTTTAAACTTTTAAGCCAAAAAGACGACTTTTTTCACAAAGCAGATAAACTTTTAACCAGAAAATATGGATTTTTAACGAAAAAGTTGAAATTCCTAGAAAACTGTTGAAATTTTAAGACAAAAAAGACGAATTTTAGGCACAATAGTAAAAGCTTTGACCTTAAAAGACTAATTTTAGGCAAAACAGTAGAATTTTTAACCAAAAAGGTTGAATTGCTAACGAAGATATATACATTGAGAACCAAAAATAGAATAATAGACTTCTTCTCAATTCGAAAGAATTAACTTTCAACGAGAAAAGAGAGGAATTCTTTTTAAAAAAAAAACAAAAAACAAAGTCAACAAATATTAATTTAATTTGATTGGCCCGGGATTTTGTTGGTATATTTATGTGAGTATTTGGTACAAAATTAAAGAAACTTTTTTTTCTTTTCTTTTTTTCTTCATATTCACTTGAGATAATTAATCGTGCATTCAACTATTGC
Organism: Belonocnema kinseyi; assembly: GCF_010883055.1. Classification (NCBI taxonomy): domain Eukaryota; kingdom Metazoa; phylum Arthropoda; class Insecta; order Hymenoptera; family Cynipidae; genus Belonocnema; species Belonocnema kinseyi. The sequence continues at coordinate 6,959,641 of NC_046666.1, read as the reverse complement.
AACTCCCAGGGTACAGCGAGTGGTACAGTGAACTACTTGTGATTTACGAAGTGCGATTCTTTTCTCCAGGGAGACATAGTGGCTTTGTTTTGTAATTCTAGAAACCCATAAGATACTGTACAGACCATCTCCCGAAGCCTAAACATATTCTCCCACTCGACCACCCACGCAAATATAGTCAGATGCTACGACAGTGCTTGAATTACGACTTTTTTTCTGCAGATCAAAATCGCTATATTCAATACTTAATGAATAATTTATAAATTTATAGAATTTATGCACAAATTAATCATATTTACAAATCAATCTTTCTATAATCTAGCTAGACTCTTCCGAATTGAAAGATGATTTCAGATGCTCCCAAAAATGATTTTTCATGAAAGTATAAGAATAATAGAAGAAAAATAGGGTTATAAATCTTATTAAATTCTATTATTAAATCAAAATATTGTGCCATATTTCTAAGAATTAAAGTCGAAATAATTTTCAACAAAAAAAAAATAAATTTTCTAACCACAAAAGATTTTTCAGTCAAAAAAAAATTTAACCGAATTGTTAAACTCTACCAAAAAAGCTGCAAAAAAAATTTTTGTATAAAAATGTCAATTTTCTACTAAATAGATAAATTTTCATAAAACTAATTTTAATTTGAACCAAATAGTACAATTGAGCCCCTGGATGCAATAACTCGCTGAGCGCTCGAAAACGCGTAAAAGTATTGTCTGCGCGGTGACATTACGAGTCAAAATCAAAAGTCAGAATTTGGAAAAATGAAAAATACTGCTCGATAGCTTTTTAAAAATGAATGCATCTACCCGTTTAAACTTTTTTCGTAAACATTATGGTTTCCGTTAAAAAAAATAAAAACTGATGATTTTTGAATCGAAAAATCCATGTTTTTTAAAACTTAAATCGCCGCTCAAACTTTCCAGAAAGTTCAACAATACGCTTAAGATTACGATAAGCGCGAATACCCCGTGGAAATCGAAAATTTCCTCGATACATTTCAAACACGAACGTCGAAAAACATGGTTTTTCATTCGGATTAAAAAAACATTCAATTAATATTAACTTTTGATATATTTTTTGATACTGTATTCAACGCTAGACCTTCCTGGACAGAACTCAAAGAAAAAAATTTTGATAAGTTGAAAAATGGCTGTTCAGCGGCGATTTAAGTTTTGAAAAACATGGATTTTTCGATTCAAAAATCATCAGTTTTTATTTTTTTTAACGGAAACTATAATGTTTACGAAAAAAGTTTAAGCGGGTACATGCATTCATTTTTAAAAAGCTATCGAGCAGTATTTTTCATTTTTCCAAATTCTGACTTTTGATTTTGACTCGTAATGTCACCGCGCAGACAATACTTTTACGCGTTTTCGAGCGCTCAGCGAGTTATTGCATCGAGGGGCTCAATTTTCAACTAAAATATGAATTTTCACGAAAAAACTTAATTCTAAATTAAACTGTGTTGTTTGTTACCAAATTATTGAATTTTGATGCCAAAAAGATGAATTATCTATAAAGCAGTTGAATTTTCAACCTAAAAATATAATATTTTTCAAGAAAAAAAGTTATACTTCTATAAAATATTTCTATTTAAAAAAGAAAGTTTGAGTTTTAACGTAATAGTTGAATTTTGAAGCCAAAAGGTTGAATTTTCTACAAATCAGTTAAATTTTCGTCCCGAAAATATGAATCTGCATCTTAAATAATGAATATTTAACAACAAATTATACTTTTGAAAGAGTACTTTAACCTTAAACCAACTAATTTATTCATTTAACCAAGAAAGATCAAATTCTAAAAAATAATTCAATTTTCCCCTGAAAAGAAAAGTTTTCTACAGAAAAAAAGTTAATGTCTCATAAAAAAAGACAGCTTTTCGATGAAACAGTTGAATTTTCAAATCGAAAATATGATCTTTCAAGAATATAGTTAATTTTTCACAAAAGAAATGAATTTTCTACCAAACTATTGAAAATGTTAACCGATTAGGCAGATTTCTACAAAATAGTTGAATTTTAAACCCAGAAATATAAACTATCAACGAAAAAGTTAATTTTTCACCGAATATTTGCATTTTAAACTAAAAAATATGTATGTTCTACCAAAGTAAATTAATTTTTAACCATAAAATACGAAGTTTTTCTACAAAAAATTTGAAGTTTGAATTCTAAAAAATAAAATATTAAGTTTCAATGAATCAGTTGAATCCTTAACCAGAATATATTAATTTTTAACTAAAAAGTTGCATATTCAACTAAAAAAAAGATCAATTTTCAACAAAAAATTGCTATTTAGCTTCAAAATACTCAACTCCTTTGTTGAAAATTCGTGTTTTTATGTTGAAAATTCATCACTTTTGGTAGAAAATTGAACCATTCCCTCTTAGAAAATCCACCAGTCGAATTTTGTCTTGGCACAAAATTGCTAAAGAAACGTTTCAAAATGTGTTTTTACAAAGCAAAAAATACGTCTTCTATATTGTGCAAAGGTTTAAAAAAAAACCTTTTTGGTTTTCTAAAAAGTGTGGCTAAGTCAACTTGAATGTTTTTTTCCTAGAGAACGGCTTAATTCATCTACTCGTGTTTAAAAATCAATTGTTTTCCTAAAATTCGATTTTATTTAATTCATTCGCTTTTTTTGGTTAGAAAAATTGTCTTTTATTGTTGAAAATCCTACTGTTTTGGACTTAAATTAATTTTAAATACAAAAAACTTATATAGATTGAAAATCCTAATTTAAATAAACAATGATTCAAATGCCAGGCTCACAATCAGAGATAGAATGAAAGCACCCATGGTCACGATTCGGATAAACGATAAAATAAAACTGTTTCGTCAAATGGCAAATGTCAAGTCGAGGAAGACACTCGAAGAGTGAAGCGGAGACTTCCGGTCTCGATAACGAATGGCCTCTATTTTGCCATACCTCTCTTTATTTGCTCAATTTTTCGTCTTGCTTTTGCAGAAAAATCCTAAACTCCAGGAATTCAGAAAACATAAATAAAATACAATAAACCTGAAAATAAAGTGGGCTCTCGAGTTGTATGGATTCATGGAGTGACTCGAGTGATTTCAGGTCAGAAAGTCTGAGTTTTGACCAGGAAAGGTTGAAATGCGGACAGTGGAAGGAAATAAGGATAGCAAGAATTGCTGCCACATGCTGTTTGAAAAAAGTCCCGCCGAAGCGAATCTCTATGGAATTTCGAGGTCCGGGCTTCCTCGCCAAACACCTCGAATTCTCTCTTTTGGGACGAGCAGATGCTTGAAATCCCAAGCACATTTCGAACGTGGAAGACATCAAGGCACTTGAAACAAGCCTTGAGGCCCAAATAACAAAAGAAAATTAAGCTTCAAATTAAAATGCGAATTTTTCTATCGCCTTTTTATCAATGACTGATCAATATCATAAATCAAGGTGTCCAGGCCGGGAAATCTAAAAATCGGAAATAGAATAGGAATTTTGTTCGCCGGCAAATAGGTTGGAACAGCGAATTTGTGGAAAAATGAACGATTCTCACATGAAATGGGGTATTTTCCAAAATAATTATAATTTGACTTGGAACGGGGAATTTTAACCATGGAACGGAGGTTTTGACAAAAAAAAATAATTCTGATTCAGAAGAAGGGAATTTTTAAAATATTAAAAGTGGTTTCATATATTTTATTTCTCTATTTCTGAGTTGGAATTGGGAATTTGTGGAAATGGCGTAATTATTCTAGCTTGGTGCAGGGAATTTTCCCAAAAAATTATTATTTCACTTTGAACAAGGAATTTTAGTTATGGAACGGTGATTTTTAAAAAGAATAATTTTAATTATGATTTAGAAGAAGGGAATTTAAAACAAAACAAAAAAGTTGTTTCGTACATTTTATAACATTTTATTTCTCTAATTTTAAACACTAAACGGATATTTTCGAAAAGAATTTTGATTCTGATTTAGAAGAAAGGAATTAAGACAAAGAAGTGGTTTAATATAGTTTATTTTTTTATTCTTATAGTTGGAACGTGGAATTTTTGAAAAATTATAATTCTCTCTCGGAGTAGAGAATTTTTCGAAAAAATTATTATTTGACTTGAAACAAGGAATTTTAAACACGGAGAGAGGAGTTTTCAAAAGAATTTTTATTCTGATTCAGAAGAAGATTATGTAAAAAAAAAAAATGGTTTTCATGTATTTTGATGTTTATTCTTAATTGAAACGTGGAATTAAAAAAAAAATTATTCTCCCTCAGAGTAAAGATTTTTCCGCAAAAATTATAATTTCACTTTGAACAGGCAATTTTAAAAGTGCATCAGAGGATTTTTGGAAAGAATTGTAATTCTGAATCAGAGGATGGGAATTTTTTTAAATTTAATTTTTAAGGGTACAGGGAATGTTCCAAAAGAAATATAATTCTGAGTCTGAAGGGGGAATAAATAAATTGAGTATTTCAAAAAGGTCCTTAAAGAGATACAATTTTAACTTTGAAGCAATGAAATTTTTATATGAAGTGGCAAATTTTGGAAGACAATTTTAATTCTGATTTATAAAAAGAAACTTTACAAAACAAACTCTTGTTTTATGTCAGAATTGGTCTGATTTTAACCATTTTTTCACAATAAGAAACTTTCTGCATTTAAAAATTCTTCTTTTTTTATATTAAATATTTGCCAGAATTTTAAACTTCTTTCTTCAAAATTTTAGAAAAAGAGTGTTGCTATATTGCTGACTTGTAATTGTGACGTGGAATTTCCGTAAAGAATTATAATTTTCATTTTGGAATAGGGAATTTTTGACTTGGAACAGGGAATTTCAGTACAGAAATTTTAACTTCGGGACAGAGGATTTCGGTCAAGAATTATTATTTATACAAAATAGGGAATCTTGGTAAAGAATTATTATTTTACTTGGAACAGAGCATTTTTGAGAAGGATCAAGAATTTTAGAAAATAATTTTAATTCAATATTGATGAATTGAGGCAATAATGATCCTGTTATACAAATTTTTGGAATTCAGTGAATGTATTAAAAATATGAAAATAATTTGTTGCAACTTGAACACCGTAGATTCGTAGAATTTTAAAATTTTCGAATTTGAAATTATTCAGTTTTGAATATTCCATTCTGCAGGACTCAATTAAACTTATTTAACTTTTAGGCTTCAATTTGAAAGTTGGAATGACCAGGCTACATTTTAGAAAAGCGGATTTTTATGAAAATAAATAATTAATTAATTAATCAATCATTAGTTGACCCCTTATCTACAAAATTCTTCGTTCTCGATTAATATTAACCTGGTTGACAACAAAACTTTTGCTATATAACAATGGGCTTTGTTTAAAATGCAAAAATTTCTAAGAAACCTTTCAACCTATTTTTGCAATTGCAATATAATTTCACAATATTTGTAATTTCATTAAAACCCTTATTTCATTTCCGAGGGCTTTGGACTTGCTTCAGATATTTATAGATTTGACCGTTAAACTGCAGCATTCGATTCACATTTTACGTGGTAAGAGAGACCGTAGTTACGGGATCAAGAGGCTCTTAATATTATCTGAAAATAAACAGCAAGAAGCTTTCCCTTTGCGCGTATTAAGCGTGCTCACAAACTCTCCTGTGATCTTACGAGGCTTCCTCGCTTTTATGCGATAATAAGCAAACACCCGTCTTCAGAGATAAGATATTGTCATTTCAACATTTTTTAAACCAGTCTATTAGTCTGAAACGCCTGAAAAGCAAATCTCCAATTCAAATTGCGCGCCACAATGAAGTCAATATCGTAATGCCACACTTGAACATAACCTACATAGTTGACGCAATATTGGCGGGAAATTTAAATTGCATAATTTTCTTGTGTTGTCTCTAGAGTGTAGGGAGTCTTCATGGATTACGTAAGGATTTTTCGCGGTGGGGGGTCTTAAGCATTTCTTACGTCCTTCAAATTCGTTAAATCATGGGAAAATTGTTTCAAATCCTTTGAATTCCATGGATGTTGTACATAATTTCTTAAAGTCCCTTTAAAACTTTTAACATTCTTCAAATTGCTTGATATCACGCTCAGTCACGAATTAACGAGACTCACCTATAATATTAAGTCACGTTCTTTCGACCCCCCCCCCCCCTTCACAATTTTTAAAATAATGATAAAATACTTTTCGGAATATTCTCAAATCTGAGAATCAAACTTTAGATGAAAATAATCAAGAATATTAACCTGATTATTAACACATTTTTTTCTTCTCAAAGAACATATCAATCAGCTAGGATATATATGGACTTAAAACTTTTCAGGTTGTTAATTAAAAACAAGAAAACCCTCCGTGACATCACGCGCAGAATGATTCGTCCCCCACATATGTCACGATTTGTCACGCTTGACAAGACCCCCCCCCCCTGCAATCGGTGCGTGACATCATAAGTGAACGCTCCCTAAAAAATTTTCTAAATTCCGTGGATAAATTTCAGAATCTTTTGAAATCCCCCAGTATCGTTTGAAAACCTGTAAAATCATTCAAACCCCCTTTAAATCTTTCAAAATCAATTATAATCCTTCAACATGTTTTGAAACCTTTATTCTTTTCTTTAAATATCTTCAAATCGTATAAATTGCCATTGAAATACCCTATTGTCCTAGAAAATTTGTGAAAAAATTCGGAATCAAATGAAATCCTTTAAACTTCCTTAGAATTAAGAAATCTATTAAAATCCTTATAATTTCCTGAAATATTTCGACATGTAATCAGATCTCTTGAAATCTTTGAAATCCATTTTCAAATCTTTGGAAATCCTTGAAAATTCTGCTAAATCGCTTTAAATCTTACAAAATCTTCTTCAATCTGTGGATATACTTTGAAATCTTTTGAAATTTCTTAAAATCCTTTGAAATCCCGTAAAATCTTTAATACCCAATTAAATCTCTTAAAATCCGTTAAAATCCTATGAAATCTTTGGAAACATATATATTTTTTTAATATCTTCAAATCTTTGAAATCCCGATAAAATTCCCTCTGATGTCCCTCAAAATTTTTGAATATACTATTTCGGAATCACATAAAAGCCTTTGCTTTTCCCTTTGCTTGATTTATTTTGAAATCTCTTTAAATTCCTTAATTCCATTAAAATCCGCGGAAATCAATTATAATATATAAAAATTGGTTAGAATCCTTGAAATTCCGTGTAATATTTCGAAATCTTAGAAAGTCTCTTAAAGTCTCTTTAAAATCTGTGAGAATCTTTTTGAATTTCTTGAAATGTCTCCAATTACATTACAATTCCTCGAAATTACCTTAAGTAATTTATATAATTTTAAAATCCTCCTCGCCAAATTTGAATGTGTTAAAATTTTTACTAATTTCAATTAGTAACAGAATTCTAGCTATGGTACAGTTAATTTTACTGATGAATTAGTCAGATTTATTGATTCATAGTAATTTATTCATAGCTAGAATTTAAATTTCGGTTAAATCTTTGGAAATCTTACGATAGTCTCTAAACTCTGTCACGTAACTTGAATTATTTAAAATCCCATAATAAACCTTTATAATCTTTTTATTTTTCCCCTGTTCTATTTTATCTACAAATATTGTTCCAACTACAATTTAAAATGATGCAATATGAGTTTTCTTTTTAATCAGTATTTTGCAATATAAAAAAATTATTACTTTAGCACTTTTTCTAGTTTAAAAGTCATCAGTTACCAATTTCGCTCATTTGAAAGTTCTGAACTTCAAGCACATTCTAACATTCTGTTAAAACTCGTGTAATTCCGTGAAATATTTCGAAATTTAATGAGATCTCTTGAAATATTTGAATTCCCTTTAAAATTCTTCGTAATATTCGAGAATCCTTAAAAATTCAGTTATATCTTTTGAAATATTACGATGTCCTCAAAAATCCGTGAATATACTTTGGAATCTTTTGTAATCGCATAAAACCTTTTAAAATCCCGTGAAATCATCGAAATCCTTTTATACCTCTTAAAATGCATTAAAAACCCTTTAAATCTTGTAAAGTCCTATAAAAATTTATGAAATATCTTTAAATCTATAACCAGTTCTTCAAAATCCCATTAAAATCTTCTATTATCCTTCAGAATTTTCGAAATTATTTGAGAATTCGCATAAAATCCTTTGAAATCTCGTGACTTCTTTTGAAATATTTTGAAATATTTTGAAATCTCTTGAAAGCCCTTAAAATCTCTTGAAATGCTTGTAAATTGCTCTTAATTTCATAAAATCCTTGAAAATCCGTCCCAAATGTCACAAAGTAATTTCCTCAAACTCTTGATAATAAAGAAATCAAGGTAAAGCTAAACAGCCTTTACTAAATTTTAATAGCGCTTTACGGCTTCATACTTTATTAAACTGCTATCACATTGAATACTGAAGAAAATATTGTTCCTGTTAATTATCAAATAATTGTATATCGTTTTATGAAAAAAAAAGAATATTCTTCTCCAGAGAGTTAAACTTTTCTTTTCTTTGCTATGATTAGTAGAAATCTTTTTCTGGCATCCTTTTAATTGTAAAATTATATACAATTCTATAATCACCTCAGCCGTACTATTTAGCAATATACAATTCTATCATCTTTTCAAATTCCAACATCGCAAC
>NC_046666.1:6947233-6950934 GCF_010883055.1 Belonocnema kinseyi | reverse complement strand
AGTCAAGTTTTTTTTAAAACGAATGAATGACTGAAACCTTGGAAGATGAATTTTCAACAAAAGAACTTTATTTTCAACCAAGAAAGAGTAATTTTCTACCAAATAGTTGAATTATCAATAATCTACAAATATGAACTTTCAATCAAAAAGTGGAATTTTCAAACAAATAAGATTTAATCTTAAACCTTTTAAAATCATTTGAAATCTGTGAAAACTCACGTAATTCTTTGGAATCGTTCTAAATCTCTTGAAATCTTGTGAAATCCCGTGAAATTGTTGAAAAGCCTTTATCTTTTAAAATACTTTTAAATTTCGGTATCACATATGAAATCCTTAAAAGTCCTTCGAAATCCTGTCACTTATTTCGAAATATTTTGAAATCTCTGAATGGTTCTTTAAAATACGTTGAACTCGCTCTAAATTTCATAAAAATCCTAAAAAAATGTCCGAAATTTTACTAGGTAATTTTTCCAAATTCTGGAAACCTTTTAAAATTAATTGATAACTCCAAAAACTCTCTTAATCCTTTAGAATCGTTCGAAATCTTTTGAACTAATTTGAAACCCTGTGAATTTGTCGAAATACCATTATCTTTTAAAACGCGTTAAAATTCTTTTAAATCTTTAGAAATCCTCTGAAATTTTCTGTAGTATCTTTAAATCACTTAAAATCTTTGAAATCCCATTACAATTTCCTGCTATCGTTCAAAATTAGTGAAAATACTTCGATATCACATAAAATCCGTTGAAATTCTGTGAATAATTGTAAAATATTTTGAAATCTCTTAAAACCCCTTGAAATCTGTGAAAATCTTTGAAAACTTTCGTAATCTTTCAGTATAGTTTGAAAAATTGTGTAATTCTCTTGAATACTTTGTAGTCCCTTGAAATGCCTTAAAATCTCCTGAAATCTGTTAAAACACTTTTAAATCATTGAAAATCTTTCCTGTCTTTTGAAATCCCTAGAAATCTCGTTTACGAGATTACGTTTATCAAATAACAATTGTAAAATCTTCCGTAAAAAAGGGGGTCATCAAAATCTTACAAATTCTTACAATAGGGTTGGGGTCTAAAATTTCAAAAATCATCCTTACGTGGTAATGTTACCACATGTTTAGGATTTTTTTAGAAAATCGGTCAAACGCTGGGTCTGCATTTATTTTGAGCTGACAAAGGCTCGATTGCAGCTCTCACTGTAAACAATGAGTTGAAAGTCAGTGAGCCACCAGCTGGACAAAGGGACGGGTTAAAAAGCGTGACGTGTATATAAAAAAAAATGAAAGGAGAGGCATGAGAGGAGAGAAAAGAGAGGAGAGGATGGATTCACATGTGCTGATGAAATGTGAACGTCCCGCATATATTTCGTGTTTTGATCGACATATGCTCTTGATGACTCTTCTGGATCAGAAATTCATTAATAAAAGTATGCTAATTGTCCCCTCGGTGTTACGTATGGCAGCATCTGGCACTCTCAATTTACTTTAATTGCTTTTATTGACCCCTAGAGACTACAATTCTTGCTGCATTCTGCAATCTTACCATTCTGTTGTTTTAAATATGGCTGGATTTGACTACGCATAGTCCAGGAGCTGGGTAGGATCCCGTATGCATTAAAGAAGTAAAGGATAAAAACTATGTAGACTTATGTATTTTGACCCGCTGAATTCAATGGTACCGGTTAATTTTGCGATAAGTGCCTAGGTTTTGTTTGAAACGCAATTGTTTAAACAATTATAAAAAAATGATTTTTTTCATTGGGACAAATTTTTTTTAGATAATTTGAGGCATTTTAAGAAGAAATGGTCCCTTGTCATTTTTTTGTAAAATGCATATTTGAAAAGTTATGAATTTTTAAAGTTCAAAATTTGACGATTTTTTGCAACTTTGAATGTTAATAATTTTCGATCTATTGAATATTTTGAAAAAAATAAAGAATCAACTTATTCTTTAAGTCTTCCTCTACCTATTAATCATAAGGAATGTCGGATTAACCAGTGGGAAGCCGTTGTTATTGATATTTACAAATAGCGTGTTTTGGCGTGTTTTGTTTCATCATGTTGTTGTTTAGCAGCTCAAGTGCCATGTATTTCATTTTGTTTATGTCAGAAAAATGACACATGTAAAAATAAGTACAATGGTACTAAGGACTAGAAAGATGAAAAAAAAATTTTCGTTTTTTTTTATTCTATGATATAAATGCATTTGATATTTGTATTTATTAGTAATGCTAAAGCAATAAAACTGTTGAAAGTGTATAAATAAAATCTGATGAACGATAAGAGGTAAAGAATGTTTTACTAATTGTAATAAGACGAGATGAATCGCGTAACTTGAAGAATGATGATTGGACTTGCGAGCGCCAAGCAAGTCACACACACCGCGCCGCTGCGCTGTCGCGCGCCAAAACACGCTATTTGTAAATATCAATAACAACGACTTCCCACTGGTAAATCCGAGATTCCTTATGGTTAATAGGTAGAGGAAGACTTAAAGAATAAGTTGATTCTTTATTTTTTTCAAAATATTCAATAGATCGAAAATTATTAACATTCAAAGTTGCAAAAAATCGTCAAATTTTGAACTTTAAAAATTCATAACTTTTCAAATATGCATTTTACAAAAAAATGGCAAGGGACCATTTCTTCTTAAAATGCCTCAAATTATCTAAAAAAATTTTGTCCCATTGAAAAAAATCATTTTTTCATAATTGTTTAAACAATTGCGTTTTAAACAAAACCTAGGCACTTATCGCAAAATTAACCGGTACCATTGGATTCATCGGGTCAAAATACATAAGACGACATAGTTTTTTATCCTTTACCTCTTTAATGCATACGGGATCCTACCCAGCTCCTGGACTAGCAATTTGATCACTTAAATTTTATGTGGGTGCAAATAATAATCTTCAAAAGCTGAAATTTATAATGGGAAGGATTATCGAATCTTAGCTGCAATTTAAATTAATTTCGTTTTGTTGAAAATTAAACTTTTTTTTTAATATATCATCTTTTTTAGTCGCAAAGTCAACGGATTTTTATTCAAAATTTGTCCTTTTGGATTCAAAAACTTAACTTTTCTGATTCGTTTTCGGCTTAAAAGTTCAAATATTTGTTTGGAAATGCAATCGTTTATAGTTGTATTCTCATTGAAAATTTCACTATTACGTTGACAATTCGTCGTTTTTGGTTGAATTTTACTGTTTTTGTTTTGAAATTATAATATTTTTGGTTGAAAAGAAGATTCACCTCTTTGGTAGAAAATTTAACTACATATATTATGTTTGAATATTAATTTTTTAACGGAAAATTTAACTGAACCAATTTTAGTTGAAAATCGATATTTTTAGCAGAAAATTTAACACTGGTTGAAAATTCATGTCTTTTGTTAAAAATTGGTCTGATTTGATTGGAAAGTTTTTTTAACTTAATTTTTCTAGTTGAAAATTTATCTATTTTTAAAGAAATTCTCCTTTTTGGCTTTAAAATGCTAGTTTTTTTGTTAAGATTGAATCTTATTTGTTTGAAAATTCCACTTTTTGGTTGAAAGTTCATATTTGTAGATTATTGATAATTCAACTATTTGGTAGAAAATTACTCTTTCTTGGTAGAAAATTACTCTTTCTTGGTTGAAAATAAAGTTCTTTTGTTGAAAATTCATCTTCCAAGGTTTCAGTCATTCATTCGTTTTAAAAAAAACTTGACT
>NC_046666.1:6946094-6947133 GCF_010883055.1 Belonocnema kinseyi | reverse complement strand
GTTGCGATGTTGGAATTTGAAAAGATGATAGAATTGTATATTGCTAAATAGTACGGCTGAGGTGATTATAGAATTGTATATAATTTTACAATTAAAAGGATGTCAGAAAAAGATATCTACTGAAATTCTACTAATAATAGCAAAGAAAAGAAAAGTTTAACTCTCTGGAGAAGAATATTCTTTTTTTTTTCTTCATAAAATGATATACAATTATTTGATAATTTACAGGAACAATATTTTCTTCAGTATTCAATGTGATAGCAGTTTAATAAAGTATGAAACCGTAAAGCGCTATTAAAATTTAGTAAAGGCTGTTTAGCCTATTTATTTTTAGTAATAATATGTTTTTTATTGTAAGTTGTAAACTCTAAAGCTTTCACATTTAATGACATGGCTGTAAACTGTTTAGCTACAACTTATGCTAATTAAAGAAGACAGGTAACATCGAAGTTGTTAGAACCGCAAGTACATAGGGTGCGTGAACTCAATAAAAAAAGGCGTAAGATTCAATTATCTTATCCTTCATTTTTTTTTAAATTCCCTAAAAAAAGTCTTCTATTTTTTTGAAAAAATGTCCTCTATTCCTCTATTTTAGAAAGAATAGAGACTGTGATCCCTGCAATTGAAAAGATTGTCAATTCTTAAAACTGAAAGGGTTGTTGAAATGGACAATTTGAGATGATTGCAGAATTTTACAATTGAAAGCAGTGTCGATGTATACAATTGGGATGATTGTAGAATTTTACAATTGAAAAGATTGTCATCTTTTACAATTGACAAAATTGCTGGAATGTACAATTAAACGTAGTACAGATTTATTGTACAATTATTGAAAAGATTATCAATTTTTACATCAAAATGATTGTTGTAGAATTTTTGAGATGTAAAATTTAAGAGGTTTGTAGAATTTTAGAATTGAGAGAATTGTTGAGTTGTGCAGTTTAAGAAGAGAATTGTAAAATTGTACAGTTGAGACAATTATCCTATTTTAAAATTGATAGGATTGACGATGTGTGCAATTCAGAGGATTACAGGATCG
>NC_046666.1:6933019-6945994 GCF_010883055.1 Belonocnema kinseyi | reverse complement strand
TGTTAATTTTATATTAGAAAACAATGATGAAATGTGGATTTAAAAGGATTCTAGAATTGTACAATTGTAAACTGCTATTATTATGGAGTTGTAAATTTGAGATTATAAGATTTTACAATTCAGAGGATTGTATAGAATTGTCCAATTATTATTGAAAAGATTTTCGACTCATTCAATTGAAAGAATTGTTGAATTGTACAATTCAATTGATGCTAGTGCGCTGCAATCTTACAAAATTCAGAATTTATTATAAAATATCATTTCTATTTACTTCTTTGTCATAGGGGCCATGGAAATTTTGCTTTAGAGCAGCAAGAAAGACTAGAATGGCTAGATAAAAGTATATTGTGGTCCCGAGGTTGGTCTGTTGTACCTACATCAGTATACCAGCTTTACATTTATATTTACATACTCTTACAATTGATACCAATACAAAGTTAAAATCATGTAATATGCTATGGTTGTGCGTGAGCTTAGCCAGTCTAGGCTTCCTTTGTTTAGTCTGACTCTCCAGGGCGAGAACACACCTACGCGCGAGCATTACGAATCGAGCCACGTGCATTTGGTTGGTAGCTTCAAGATACGATTTATGAGTATCCATGATGCCGATCGCTACCAGCTAAACATGAACGAAATCGAAAATAAGTCCCGAATTTTTAGATGATTATTTATTATCCCTGATTTCACACTCCTTATTTTTTCTCCTTTTTCAAAAAGAATTCCTCTCTTTCCCCTGTTTTCAAGAAACTTCCCCTTCTCCCTTTTTCGACTGAATGCAAACTGAATTAATAGGACCCTATTACACGTCAAGTCTCATATAATAACAGTTTCGTGATTGCTCTCACTGTCCTTGTTACTAAATCGGTATCCTCGAAACGCAAACAGTCAGGGCCGCCTGAACCGTTTCCAATTGGAATGCATAATATGGCGCAATATGTTCGACTGAGTACTCGCGCACTGCGGCCCTTTTGAGGAGGGAGTCGCAAACGTATCTCGCTCCGTCTCCTGAGAAACTACGAGGGCCAGTAGGAATTACAAAACCGGATCGGCTTCTATATGGGACTCTTTTGTTTAAAAATTTGACTAGACTGGGAATCCCATTTATGTATCTCCATTTAAGTCGTTCCGAGAATTGGTCCCTCGGCGGTTTCGTGATGAGAGGAACTGCGAGACAAAAATCGTTCATGCGGTCTTGACTGTTTACGTTCGGAACAAGCGAGTGTTGTGTTCGATTTAAGTAAAGGCCATTTAGGATCAGACCCGAAAACGCACTTAAAGAGAGTTTTCCTTGTGTGTCGTTGGAAATTTAATTGTTTTCTTGAAAATTCATATTTTTTTGTTAAAAAATTCATCTTCTTTTGGTTTAAAGTTAATTCTTCTTGATTAAAAAGTCTAGGATTATATTTTCGAACCCGAATTAATCTCGTTGGGTTAAAAATATTATTTTCTTCAATATTCGACTATTTTATTAAAAAGTTATTTAGTCATCTTTTTGTTCGAAAATTCAACTACTTGGTTGAACGTTGAATTACTTTGTTAAAAATTCGTCTTCTCTTGGTTTAAAGTTAATTATTTTTAATGAATAAGTCTACTATTATACCTTTGAATATGGCTGAAAGTTCAACTACTTTGTTTAAAAATTAATTGTATCGGTTAGAAATCAAAGTATTTGTTTGAAAATTAGTTTCTTTTTTGGTTGATGAATCTAAGTTTTCAACTGAAAATTCAACTATTCCATTTTTTATTGAAAATTGATCGCTTTCAGTTGAAAGTTCAATAATTAAATCATGCATTAAGAACTCAACTTTTTGGTTAAAAATGAAACTACTTGCTTCAAAGTTCAACTATTTTGTTTAAAATTCTGTTATAAATTAATTTTCCTCAATGAAATAGATACTTAGTTAAAATTTTAATTTTGAAGTAGAAAATTCATATTTTCATGTTGAAAATTCAACTGTTTTGTAGAAAAATTAATTTTTTGTTTTGTTACGAAAATTCAATAATTTGATTAAAAATTCGTTTTTTTGTGTCGTAAAAATTTCAAAAAATGCAGATATTTAAATAAAAATGAATTATTATTTAAGAATCCCTAAATCCGGGTTGAAATTTAAACAATTTGGTTGAAATTTGTTCTCTCCCTTGTCTTAAAAATCATCTTTCTTGGTAGAAATTATGTATATATTTTGTATAAAAATGCAACTATTTAGTTAAAAATTAAACTAACTGGATTGGGGATACAACTATTTTGTTCAAAATTGTTTTTTTATTGATTTCCACAGTTTTTGATTTAGGATTAAAATATTGTTTGGTTGAAATATTAACTATTAAATTCTTTATTTATAAGTTATATTTTTTTTTGAATTCATCTTTTTTTATTTAAAGTTAAAATATTTTTTTGTTAAAATATTAACTATTAAATGCTTTGTATATAATTTATATTTTTTGTTGCATACAACTGTTTTTTATTCAAAATTAAAATACTTTTTTGGTTAAAATAACAACTATTACGTTTTTTATAACAAGTTGAAAGGCTTTATTAACTACTACTAAGATTCTAGATTCTACTATATAAGATTCCCTGGTCGAAACAAAAAAATTAATTAATTACATTTTTATTCAGAATTAATCTTTTTTATTCAAAATTAAACTACTTGGTTGAAAGTTAGTCTTGTTAGTTAAACTTTTTTTTTTGAAGATTCATAATTTTATACCATTTGAAAATTTATCTTTTTTGGCCGAAAATTCATTTGTTTTTTTTTCGAAATTCAAATATTTAATAAAAATGCAACTATCTTGTTTAAAATTCGTCTCGTTTTCTTGAAGGTTGAACTATTTGGTTATAAATCCGAGTGTTTTCTCTTAATTTTGTTGTTAAAAATTTTACTATTTGATTGAAAATTAACTATTTTTTTAATTCATCATTTTGGATTTAAAAGTCGACAATTCTCTAACGTTTGACTTTATAACTTGGAAACTGAAAACTTTCGTTTGAAATTCATCTGTTTTTGTATCAAATAAGTCGTTTTTGTTGAAAATTTAACTATTTTTGTTAAAATGCAATATATTGTGATTTGAAATTTTAAGTATTTTATATTGAATTTTGTAGGGTACCTATACATTAATTTAATTTAAAAGAATTTATTCCTATATTATCCCCCTATTTTCGTGAAAATCCACCCCGTTTTTGTGTTGAGAGCATTTTGGTCTGTGAAGTCTCTCGTCCACTTTTAGAGAACTGTTTATTTAGCTTAGAAGAGATTTTGTGACAATTTTGGTTGAAACAGAAATATTTTCCTATCCTGTCTGCAGGAATCATTTTTAAAGAATAAAAAGAAATAAGACACAATAGAATGCCTCTTTGGGTATAATATATTGAACTAGTGATGCTGACAAAAGTGAAAGAAAATCTGTGCCTCTTCAATGGGAGGGATCACATTTCTCCCCTTTATTTGAATCTCGATTTGAATCTAACATCTGCTGATACATAATATTGATAGGGGGGATCATCATTTCAATATGACCTCTATTTTTTGTATTTAAAAAAAATTTTAATATATAACTATTTTTGTAAATATTTTTTTAGGACGTACTGTTACTTTTAAGAGCTTTCACCACATTTATCTTCTCAACTCGTTAACACCTGAATCTTGACTTAGGCAAGGAACCCAAACACAATATTGCCTCTTTCGTTTTTTAAACTTCAATGACTTAATATCTACCAAACCCGGAACTCCGGGTATCTTTTTAAAGTTATACATAGAAATGTTGAGCTTATCTAATCAGATCTTGATAAGAAAACAAACTCAATTTATCAATTTATGAACCAGGAATAATAAAACATGTCTAAATAAAATTCATTCAACTTCTATAATTTGATGACTGGGTATAAATTACTAAAAATGTAAACAAGTCTTTGTCTTATAAATAAAAATTGTCTGCGCTAACAAAAATTGATTTACTAATTTCCTTAGGGCTTTAAAAAAAATGTTCTTTAAAGTAGTATTTTTAACCAAGAAAGACGAATTTTACAATTCAAAAAGACAAATCTTTTCGAAGATAGTTGAATTTTATTGGCAAAAACTATCAAAGTAGTTGAATTTTTAACCTACAATAAAGATGTATTTTCGACCAGATGGACGAATTTTCAAACCAAAAAAGGGTTCAAATTCAACCAAAAACTTTTGAATTTCCGAGTCAGAAAGACCTCGAGGAAGACAAAATTGTTAAAAGACAGTTGAATTTGAAGCAAAAAGTTTTCAGCTCGTTACATGAAACGAAAAAAAAATAATAATTTTGTACAAAATAGTTGAATCTTCAACCAGGTACGTGAATTTTCAATAAAAAAGAATAATTTTAAACCAGATACTTGAACTTTCAACTAAAAACGATATTTTTGTACCAAAAATAGAACCGTCAAATTTTTAGTTTAAAAAAATAAGTTTAAAAAAATAGAACTTTCAAGCAGTAATAAAAGACGAAGTTTTGAACCAAGTAATTGAATTCTTAATCAAAAAGATTAATTTCGAACAAACAACATTAATTTCCTAGCCAAAAAGACGAATTTTGAACAAAAGACATAAATTTTCTGCCAAATAATTTAATTTTCATATTAAAAAATAAATTTTCATCCCTAAGAAAAATGAATTTTCGACAAAAAAGTTAAATTTTCTACCAAATAGTTTAATTTTCAAAGCAAAAAGACTAATTGGTTACAAAATAGTTCAATTTACAACACGAAAATATAAGTTTTCAACGAAAATAATGAATCCACCAAGGAAAGGAATTTATATAAAAAAATAATTAATTATCTAGAAAAAGTAAATTCCCAATAAAATCTTGAAAAAAAAGAATTTTTTTACAACGTTCTTCAATTTTCAACCAAGTAATCAAAAAAAGGATGATTTCTAAACAATAGTTGAAAAAAATAAATAAAATGTTCAACTAAGAGAATATTTCTGAACCAAAAATAAAATAGTAGTAGCGTTCATAATTAAAAAGAATTAACTTTTAACCAAAAAGTTGACTTTTTTTATCAAAAGATGAACTTTTAGTCCAAAAGGATAAATCTGCAATAAAACACTTGCATTTTCAACTCAAAAATATGAATCGTCAATAATGTAATTCATTTTTTAACTAATAGATCTAAATTCTTAATCAAAAATATAATAGTAGAATTTTCAATTAAAAACAATTTATTTTCAACAAAAAATAGTTGGATTATTAGATTCTATCAATTCAGTTCGTATTTAAGAGAAAAAGCAGGAAAATGGAATTTACTTGAAAACTGAAAGAAAAATAAGAATTCTTGTGAAAGGGGGAAAGAAGAAAATAAGAGAAAGAAAGCAAAGTCTAAAAACTGAAAGTGATTTTTAATTTCGCAAATTTTATTCAGGAAACCTTCTTAGATGTTATCTAAGTTTGTAACTTTATTTACACTGAACGCCCTCCCTTTCCCTCTTAAAAAACTGTATTTTTGCCCCCCCCTCCCCGCCTTCATTTGTTAACGTAGTTTATGGTCATACCCTTTATTTATAACATTTGTATGCTAATCCACTATCTTTTATTTTGGTTTCAGGTGAGTTGCATGTCCCAATCGATAATTTTTTTGAATACCTGTAAGTATAAATGCAAGCAAATTTTTTGATTTAAAAATAGCGTTTGCAACTTACTAGAAAAAGTTTGAAATTTAAATTTCGCGCCACTGTATTCCCATTGTGCAACACTTAGACATAACCGAGAATTTTCAAGCAATTCTCGCGTTAAATTTATAAAGCAAAATTTCAAATTTTCTATCTAACAGTTCAGACAATATGAAAACTAATTTTTTCCTGTCTTAAAATTAATTTATACCTTTTTTCTATGCATACACGGAGAAAAATGGATGTTTAAATGTAATGTTCAAAGAGTAAGATTGTAGCACCTAACATGCAGATATTCATGCCAGACATGTACTATCTTTTTAAGTTGTTAGGCGTAAAAATATTTGTATGGTAAACTCAAAGACATTCAGATGTTAAAACATTCCAAGCGCATGCGCATTGGAATTTCACGACTATATTCGACGGCTATATATTTTCAATATTACAATTATGGAATATTACAATTTTTTTAACATTACCGAAGAATCCAAAATAGCTATACTTGAACAATATTGGATAACAATTTTTTATGTCTAAAGAAGGGAACAATGATCTTAAGTTTCAAATTTATTGACCTAACACATTTGACACAATGTTTATAAATTAGAAATAAAATTTGAGATTAATTTAGTTAAAATATAGAATTTTCAATTCAGATTACGAATCATTCTTTCTTCGAATACTTACCCCCGTTTTTATTTTGAATTAAAAGTATTGAACATAACCTCCACTTAACTGAATGTATCATCTGATCGACATTTCATACCTTTTATTTATTTTTCTTTCGTCTTTGAACTTTAAAGTTAAATTTCAATTTCAGAAATAAGTTATCGATTAATTCCTTAAATGACCATAAATAAATAAACTCCTCACATATTTATAGGCGTTATTTTACGTAACCATACATGTAATATCTAGGATATTTCAGTTGAACATTTTGGATGTTAGAGTAACATCTCACATTTTAAGATCTATCAGATGTTAACTTTGAACATCTAGATTGTTGTCCTATAGTTAAACCTAAAATATGTTAACTGAACCAGTGGCGTAGCCAGGATTTTTTCGGGGGGGGGGGGGCTTTGATTTTTTTTTCGGGGAGGGCTTCGGGTTTATGTATAGGCCAAAAGTGAGGGCAAAGGGAATTGAATAATGAAAATACTTAATTTCGGGGTGGGGGGCTTGCGCCCCCCAAGCCCCCTGGCTACGCACTGCTCTGAACATCTGGATATTACGCTCGAACATTCATTTTTCTCCGTGTAAAAAGTATTCTTTTTTCACCGGGAAACACAAATAAGCCATTATGTTTGCAGCGACCGAAATCAGCTGTTTTTAAATCCCCAACTGGCGTCAGTCGGTCTGCATGTTGGAAGAATAAACCCAATGAAACCCACATAAGCTCTATTTTAAAAATGTATTTGATCTCCTTCTATATGAACAGTCCGACATGCGCGAGCCACATCAAACAAGCCGTCACAATTCTACAGTAAGGAAAAGTTTTTGGTCAGTTCAAATATTTGCTCAAGGTCGATTACCTCCTTTTTAGATCATTACACAGTCCACAGAAGCCTCAAAATTATTCTACGCGAGTCTCGAAACCAAGGAAAAATTCGTTTGGCATTCATGAAAGGCGAGATTCGAATGTTACACCTCAGACTTCACTCGAGAAGTTCTAAATTAAATTCGCACCGGCTGCAGAAAGTTTCATCATCTCTTCTTATTTTTCAGAAGGTTTCTTATAATCCATAAAAAAAATTTTGAGTGAAGTCTACCAAAGCTTGATTTAATCAAATGATAAAGGTATTCGAATTCAAATTTGGCGCCAGAATCGCGTTAAAATTTTAGGTTATGTTTGATTCTGACAAGATTACTTTCGCGCGAAATTTAAATTGCAAAACATTTTTTTGTAAAAAAAAAGGAATATCGTTAACATTCTTGACCCTTTAATTTAAAATGAAATTATTATAAATTAATGTTTGTCGTTTTGTCAGTTTATCGGTCGGTATAGTATTTTTAACAACACAGAGGCTGTTTTCAATTTAATGTGTTCATTCGATTTATGATAATCGCCAAGAAATGCTTATCACTAAATCAAATATTGATCTATTGATTGCAGGAATTAGAGTAACGAACCCGTTACTTTTGAATGGCTCGATTGTTTTGATAAAATCGATTATACAGATTGAAATACTTTTATTGCCATGTGATACGGTGTGCAAATACGAATTTCTGCCGGCCGATAACGAATCTGAGTTGAGAAACTGTGTCGAATGAATTGTCATAAACAAGCAAGATAAAATTGGTATTTAAAAAAATAATAATAAAGAATAGACTTCACATTTTAACCTGTATTTCCTTTTTTAAGAGTTTCTTTATTTCCCCCCGTTTTCAAGAAACTTCCTCTTATTCTATTTTTTTCGTTTCAAAAACTTTACAAATTTCTGTTTCATAATTCATTTCTTAGTTGAAAATGAACTTTTTTGGTGAAAATTCAAATATCTTTTATATTTTTGTCGAGAATTTATCTTTATTTGTTTAAAATTTGTGCTTTTTTGTGGAAATTAGTTTTTTTACTGAAAATTCTAATACTATTTGAATTGCTAAAAATCTGTTTTTTTTTATTAAATTTAATTATTGTTTATTTAATATTTTCCACTTTTTTCATGGAATTATCAACTATTATATTTTTTTGTTAAAAATTTAACTACATACTTGGTTGAAAGTTAACTACTTAGCTAAAAATTCATTTATTCGGCTAAAGATTCATCTCTGGTTGAAGGTTCATGTATTTTGTTGAGAATTCGTTTCGTTTGCTTGAAAATTAACTTTTTTTTGTTGAAAATTCATCTTTTTTTATTGAGAGCTCACATTTTTTGTTTGAAAATTCAAATACTGTTTAAAAGTTGAACTACTTTGTTTAAAATTAACTTTTTTGGCTGACGATTCATCTTTGGTTAAAAAATGAAAATTAAAACCTTTTTGGTTAAAATGTCAATTATTATATTTTTTGTTTCAGATTTTTATTTTCTTTGTTG
Source organism: Belonocnema kinseyi (assembly GCF_010883055.1). Classification (NCBI taxonomy): domain Eukaryota; kingdom Metazoa; phylum Arthropoda; class Insecta; order Hymenoptera; family Cynipidae; genus Belonocnema; species Belonocnema kinseyi. The sequence goes on along the minus strand of NC_046666.1, from coordinate 6,937,323 downwards.
AAAATTCGTTTTTTTTTTGTTGAATAATAAAAATTCATGCATTTGGTTTATTGAAATACCAACTATTATATTCTTTGTATACATGTAATTTTTTTGTTTAAAAATTTAATTGTTTCGTTAAATATTTATTTTTTTGGTTGAATATTTATCTCTTTGGCGGCAATGTAACTATTTTTTGGAAATTCGTCTTTTTTTGGTTTGAATGCCAATTAATGTTTTTTTAATGTAAAAGGTAAAATAATATTAAAATAAAAATAATAATTTTGTTTTTAATTATTGATAATTTAATATTAATAAATTATAATTAATAAAATTAATTATAAATCTAAAAAGTTCGTCTTTAAGGCTTGAAAATTCCACTGTTTTGTGGATAATACCAATGTTTTTGGTTGAAGTTTGATTTGAAATCTTAAGAATTTAAAGTGTTTCATATTTAATTTTAATATGATAACAACATTAATGTCATTTAAAAGAATGTATTCCCCTATTTTCCCCTACTTTTGTGAAAAATGTCCCTGTTTTCACTTCTGTCTTGAGATTAATTTGGGATGTGAAGTCTGTGAGAGGAAAATTCATCCGTGAATGAATTCACAGTGCAGCAGCTTCGCCCAATTAAAATGAAAGGGATCAAAGTGGTACAGAAGATGCATAAGCAAACTGCGATTGGTCTTCCGGAAATCCAACCGCATATTTAAATTCCGTTGGACTACGGGTGAGGCGCTGAGTTGGAAATTCCATTAGCCTTATCGGAGAATCTGAAACCCTCCCACATTATATTTATTCCGTCTACTATTGCTCAAAATTAAAGATGATTTCGTAACTTGCAATTACCAATAAAATGATAAAGACACTAAAAATATACCATCAATACTTACACTTTCTCGATTATTTTCACTCACAGAGAGTCCCTACTAAAATTTGTGTTCGAAGTTTTAAGTTTTGAGATCTTGAATTTGCAATTTTCAAATTGTAATATTTTGAAATTAATAATTATTCAATTTCTAATCCTAGAATCGTTTTTTTTTTTATATATTATGTTGAGGTTTTGTCTTTTTTTAATTTATTTTGGTCTCAAATGTGAAGGATTAAATTTGAACAATTTCTAATTTATCAGTTGTGAATCTAGGTTTTCTAAATATGAATATTTTTTAACTTAATTTTAAGTTACTGATTATCATTAATTTAATTTTAAATATTTCTGAACATTATTAATAAACGAGAATATTTTAATTCTAAAGGATTTTTTAATATTGGGAAATAATTATGTTCTTAACATTTTGCTACCACATTATAATTTGTAAACTTTTGCACACTTTTAAAGAAATGAGAATAGCAATAGCGATAAATAATCAAATGAATTTCTGGAATTTCGAAAAAGAGTGTAGAAGGTTTGGAAACAAACATTTTCAATTTTGCACGATTAAATTTTTTTAAGAATTGGAAAAAAATTGAGAATTTTTTAAAAGAATTTTGAAAAGTTAGGAAAGAATTAAGAAATACTCTTAAGATTTCAAGGAAAATTTAAGATAAATTTTTATTACTTGAAATTAATTCAAAGAGAATATTTGTCAAAAATTCAAAAGATTTCCAAAATTGTCAAAAAGAATGTGGAAGATTTTAAGGAAAATGTTTTTATTTTGCTCATTTTTTTAATTTTAAGAAAAATTCTAATTATTTAAAAATAGATTTTAAACTTTTAAAGATTAACATTTTTTTTAAGTGTAGATTTTGAAAAAAAAATACTTTTTAAGAATTGTCGAAGGTTTCAAGGGAATAGTACTTTCTTGAGATTCCTGGAAAAATGAATTTCAAAAGAATGTTTAAACAACATTTCAAAACATTTCAAATGATTTCTGAAAATTTCGGAAAAGAGTGTAGAAGATTTTAAAGCAAACGTTATCGCTTGTCAAAAAATCAAAAATTCTTACAAATGACAAAAAAATCACGCAAGTTGTAAGAAAAATTTGAGTCAGTTTCACAGAAAATTATAAATCTTAAAAGCTTAAAAAATATTTAAAATAGTTTTAAACTTGAAAATATTGACGAAAATTGATTAAATGTTTTTAAATATATTTCCAGCTCCTTCAAGTCCTAAATAAATATCTTTCAAACTGGTTCGAATTTTTCATAATATTTTAAACAGTCCCGTAAAATATATTTGCTTTCAAATTTTCTAGATTCTTATTTGCCAAACCTTGATTTGTAAAGAATCTTAGGAAAATGACATTGATTTAACTTTGAAAATAAACTGATAATGCTAATTTCCTGGTTCTTAGATCTCAGAATATAATTTGAGCTCTAATTGAAGTGTTAAAAAACTTCTAACAAATAAATAATTATTTGACATTTTTATTTTGTATTAAAAATTATATTTCCCTTAAAATTAGTAGCAATAATTCAAATTGGTACTATTTAAAAACAAAAGCCTTAATAGTTAAACAATTATAAGTTTTTTCGAAGCTTAAGTCATTAAATGTTTTTAGAATAATTAAAATTTTAACATTTTAAATTCCTTAATTTTGCAAACATTTATTTCAGAATTTAACTCTTAAATGCATGTGCAGAATTCCTGAAAGTAAAACTAAGAATCCAACTTCCAAATTTTGACAACCACCATAAAATGTTCCTATTAAAATTTGAAAAATGATAAAAAAATTTTTAAAAAAGAAAACAAAAATTGTTTTTTTTTTTTTTTTTGAAAAAAATAAAAAAGAGGAAAGAAAAATGAGAAGACAACCAACCAAATCCCCTTCCTTTTTTTTATTTCTTTCGTCTTTATTATTATTATTATCAAATCACAATCGAAAAACATGACATAAAGATTTTCGAAATTTGTTTTGACTCTTTGTTGAATAAAATAAAGACGAGAAGAAAAAAGAGAGATGCAAGGACTTTTAAGTTAAATTCAAACCAAGTCCACGGTGCAAACCTGAATTTCAGTATTAAGGTCTTTTAAATTCAGCCAAAATTTATTTAATTTAGAGCCATCCATTTGAAGACGTAAAAAATTTTGAAATTTGTTTTTCACTCTCTCATTCTTCTTGAATAAAAGAAATACATGAGTCTGCAAGTACCAGAAGTAGTATAGAGCTCAGGGCGGATCTAATTTAGCTTGCAAATAACCAACTGCACCGCGTGCATCTGCATCTGGAGCAATAAGAATGTTAATGGTCGTCATCTGCATAATCGCAGGAGATCTCTCTTTTGCTAGGGACAAAATGTTGAGAAAAAGAGAGAGAAAATACTGGGAGGATGAATCGCGTTGAAAGGCGTGTTTTAGTGTTCTATAACGCTTTGTAACGGAAAATGCGAATTCTCTTACCTTTTCGTAGAGCCAACGACGCGTATAGTTTTTCCCTAGCACTTTCCCACAGTCTCAACGAAACGAGCGTACGTGTGTGTGAAAATCCCCATTATGGTGATCTTCATAGACCATTTGCATTTGACCCCTTAATACCATATTCGCCGTCTTTAAATGTTACCAACACCTACCTGTACCTCCCTCAACACATACATTATCATCATTTATATGAGACAAACTACAATATAAATTGTTGCGAAATTACTCTTTCTTCACAGAGAAACGGGTTCTAAATTGCTCTCTAAATTTTAATTAGATACAATTTTTACTGATTTCTACTAATCTAGTACTAATAATCCATGTTCTGATCTGACAATCCACATTTAGTACTGAGTAATCCACTTTCAGTTCAGAGTAATTCAGTTGTAATATAGAATAATCCAGTACTAATCCATTAATCAACTTGTAATACTTTCAAGCAACTTGTAATTCACTTGTAATCCGCTTGCAATGCTGAGTAATCCACTTGTAATACTGAGTAATACACTTGAAATCCTGAGTAATTCACTTGTAATATAGAATAATCCAATACTAATCCACAAATCAACTTGTAATACTAAATAATCCGCTTGCAATCCTGAGTGATCTACACTTGCTGTCATAAGTAATCCACCTATGTAATATAGAGTAATCCAGGTCTAATGCGTGAATCCACTTGTAATAATGATTAATACACTTGAAATCCTGAGAAATCCACTTGTAATATAGAATAATCCAGTAATAATTCATTAATCAACTTGTAATACTAAATAATCCACTTGCAATCATAAGTAATCCACCTAGGTAATATAAAGTTCATCCATTTGTAATATAGAGTGATCCAGTTCTAATGCGTTAATTAACTTGCAAACTAAATAATCCACTTGCAATCCTAAGTGATCCACTTGTAATACTGATTAATACACTTGAAATCCTGAGTAATCCGCTTGTAATATATAATAAT
>NC_046666.1:6931623-6932919 GCF_010883055.1 Belonocnema kinseyi | reverse complement strand
ACTTGCAAACTAAATAATCCACTTGCAATCCTAAGTGATCCACTTGTAATACTGATTAATACACTTGAAATCCTGAGTAATCCGCTTGTAATATATAATAATTCAGTAATAATCCATAAATCAACTTGTAATTCTAAATAATACACTTGAAATCCTTAGTAACCCACTTGTAATATAGAATAATCCAGTACTAATCCATAAATCAACTTGTAATACTAGATAATCCACTTTCAATAATAAATAATACACCTATGTAATAAAGAGTAATCCATTTTTAATATAGATTAATCCAGTTCTAATGCGTGAATCCACTTGTAATAATGATTAATCCACTTGTAATATAGAATAGTCCAGTACTAATTCATTAATCAACTTGTAATACTAAATAATCCACTTGCAATCATGAGTAATCCACATATGTAATATAGAGTAATGCAGTTCTAATGGGATAATCCACTTTTAATTTGGATTAATCCAGTTCTAATTCAAAAATCCACCAGGAATACTGAGTAATCCACTTGTAATCCAGAAAATTTGAAGTAATTTAGGTAATCCGCGTAATTAACTTGTAATCCAGATAATTCCAAAATAATCTTGATTTAGCTATTTTGATGAAATTTTTGGTTGTCTTATCTTTCTTGGAAATTAATTTTCTTAGCTGAAAATTTAAACTTTCCATTTTTTGTTAGAAATTCATCTTTGTAGTTGAAAATTCATGTGTTTAGTTGAAACTTTTCTTTCTTGGTACAAAATTAATCTTCGTTGAAAATTCATGTATGTGGTGAAAAAATCTACGTAGTAGGAATTTTAACAATTGTGTTAAAAAGTCATGCTATTAGTTGAAATTTGAACTTTGTTGAAAATTCGTCTTCGTGTTGAAAGTTGAACTATTTTGGTTAAAAATCCATTGGTTTGGTTCAAAATGTTGTGTTAAACTGATAATTTAATTTATTTATTTTTAGTTGAAAATTAAATTTATTTAGACTTGAATTCTTAAGCGTTTTATATTGTATTCGATGTGGTACCTACGTGAAATTAAAAATGAATGTCTTGAGGTAGAATATTTTACTATATTGTTGGAAATTCTTTTTTTTTTGTAAAAAATTCAATTTTTCAATTGAAAGTGTTACTATAATCTTTTTGGTTGCAATTTTTTATTTTTAATTTAAAAATTAACCCTTAAACGGCCAAAATGCCACTACCGGGACACTGCTTTTCAACGGCCAATAACTAAGACTATTTGACACTAGAAAAAATTGAGACACATATATTTTTATTGCTTAAGATCTCCTCTTT
>NC_046666.1:6924938-6931523 GCF_010883055.1 Belonocnema kinseyi | reverse complement strand
ATCGTTTATTGTAAAAAAATTCATGAATGTTTTCACAAAAATTTTGCCATTAAGACGCCATTTTGAAAATACTAAAACGAAAAATCGATCTTTAAACCATGGTTTTGGCCGTTTAAGGGTTAAACTGGTTGGTTGAAAAATCGTTTATTTTGTCTAAATTCGTCTATTTGACTAATTTTTGTTTGTTTGCAAATCCAACTAATTGATTGAAAAATTAATTATTTTGTTTAAAAGTCATCTTTTCTTATAAAAAATTCAACTGCTTTTTGAATATATTTTTTGTTTGGAAATCAATTTTCTTATAAAAAAAACGCCTTCTTTGCTGAAAATTCAATAGTTTTGTAAAAATTTAACTATTTCTTTGGAATAAAAATTCCTCTCTTATGGTAGGAAATTCAAATTTTTTGGTTTAAAATTCGTCTTTCTTGCTTGAAAAAAATCTTTTATGTTGAAAATTTAACTAGTTGTACAAAAATATTATTTTTGACATGAAAATTCAACCGTTTGGTTAAAATTTCATCTATCTTGTTATTGAAAATTCGTCTCTATTGATTGAATTTTGTTCAATTTCGTCTTTGTCGGTAGACATTTAATGATTGAGTGATTCGACTGAAAATTAATCTACGTTTATAAAGAAATAAAACATTGTTTTAAAGTGATATTTTGGTGGAAAGTTCACCGGTTTTGTTGAATATTCGTATTTTTGGATTAAAAATTAAACTACTTTGGTAGACAATTTATTTATTTAATTAATAATTAACCTGTTTTTATTGACAAGTAACTTTTTTTGTTTAAAATTTATTTTGAAAATTCGTCTTTTTTTGTTACGAGATGTATACTTTTAGTTGAAATTTTCACTATTTTGTTGTGGTTCAAAGTTAATTTTTTTGGTTAAATTTTCTTCTAAATTCGTTTTTTTTTTGTTTTTAAATAAATTTTTTTAACCTAAAATTGAACTATTTCATGTTTAATTAAAAATGATCATTTTTTACTGGATAACTGATGTATTTTTATGAAAATTCGTCTTTTCTGGTAGAAAATTAATCTTTTTGGTTGAAAACTCATTTTTTTGTTAAAAATTTAAAAAAAATTTTTTTTAAGGTTCATTATTTCATTAAAATTTTTTTTTTTTTTTTTGAAAATTTAAATATTTTTTTTTTAAATTTGTTCAGAAATTAATTTTGAAAACAAAATTTGAAAATTTATCTCGTTTGGTAGAAATTTCATCTTTCATGATAAAAATGCAACTTTTTGGTTGCAAATTAAACTGCTTGGTTGAGAATTAAACTGTTTTGTTGAAAATTTGTCCTTTTTGGTTAAAATATCGACTAATAGATTTTTCATTAAGAATTCATCTTTTTTGTTCGACTATTCAACTACTTCATTGAAAGCTAAACAATTTTTTTCAAAATTCAACTTTTTTTTTGTCTGAAGATTCATAATTTTAGTACAAAATTTTGTTGTTAAAAATTTATTTCCTTCAGTTCTTCAGTGTTGAAAAAAAATCTTTTGTAGTTTAATTCCCGGCGATTTGGTTGGAAATTCGTCTTTTTTAGTTGATAATTCATGTATTTTGTTAAAAACTGATCTTCTTGGTTAAACAATGAAATATTCAGTTAAAAATATATCTATCTTACTGCTGGTGATGAGGTTGTTGTGGAATGTGGATGACCCCAAAGGCTTCTGAATTTAAGAAAAATTCCGGTCTTAATTTAAGCTCCACCGTAATACTTCTTTCAATTAAATACTGACAGTGCAATGTTGTAATAAATATTATTCAAAGGATTTCAGTGAAAGTACTAAAGCAGATTGGAATTTATCCATCAAGTTACCCGTAAAATTTTTATATGAAGAAATGAAATTCAGATAGTGGAGTGAATGGTAATATGGTATTAGGCTAATGCATAATGTTGAGCGCATGGAATCAAGCTGCCTAATCTCCTTTTGCAGCTGCTGAACGAGAGAGAAGACAGAAATACGAGCCTTCATGCCTATTAATATTTTTCGCAACAACAATAAGCGTATGCCGTAACTCGATATAAAATGTGAAAGCATTGACAAATGAAGAAAATAAAATTGTAATGTCTATCTTGAGGCACTCAAAATTAGTACTTTTCACCAACTGCAATTTAAATTATTCGTTTTAATTCTTTTTTTAATAATAAATTATTTCCAATATAAATTAACAAATATATTAGCACTTTTCTTGATTTGCAAACTCGTAAAGTAAATGGCTGTGTGCCCAGAGGTAGACCGCGGAAAGAATGGTTAGAATGTATGAATGAGACCCTAGTTAGAAGAGACATAAGAAGTCACAGAAACCCAAGTGGGGAACCTTACATAACGACTTCGTGAGGTTCTTCGCTTGGGGTGATTGCTAGAGAGATTGATCAGCAACCTGGGTCGGAGCAGTGTTGCGGAACGAACGTGTTATTTACTTAAATAGAACGAGAATTCTGGATCAATCTGAAAAATCTTTATCCCTTCCACACACTACTCCTTTTCCCCCTACCGAGTGAGTCACACCTACCCCGTAAGGGAAATGGCTTAATGATTTAATAATAATCAGTAAAAAATTTCGTTCTGAACTTCAAACACATGAGTTTTCATTGCACGTCAACAGCTCTCAGCAAGACACCAGTCGGGCCACTCCCCCACTCTCGGGGGCTTTTGCGCCTTCTCCTACCTTTTCTATTCTAATAAGAAAAAAAGTTGAGTTCCTACTTTCATTCAGTGTCATAACTTCTTGGAGGGGATTAAATGGTTTTGTGTGGACGTAAACCAGTGAAGTTATTGCGCCTCGTAAATATGATGGACTAAAATAAACCTGGAAGTTCTCTCCCAGGGATATATCTCATGTTCTCCAACAATTCCAGAGACTAGCGACGAGTGACTCATCCTATTAAATGCAGAACGGTCCATTTCTCTTGTAACGCACGTTCAGTTCAGTTCAGTTCAGTTGAGTCGCACTTACAGTCGAGATGCACCTGCCATTCTCTTTACTAGCAACGATACTAGCAACGAAGTGACTGCGCTATTTCTCGACCAAAAGGGCAAAAAGAACGCTAGCTACGCCACTGGGGAAATAATCGCGACGACAGCTGCCCTGAGTAGTTAATGTTCAAATACCTGCATTCTCTAAGCCCAGGATCCTGTATCTGGATTTTAAAATCTGAAATCTCTTACAATTTAGAATACCTCTCTAAAAACCGTATGTGGGCCAGGCTTTTATATCGAAATTCACGATTTATTTTTCCAATTTTTAAGAGAATCTCTTGAAATTTTCTTTTATTTCAGAACTGAAAGAATTGCGTTTTTTAAACTGAAATTTCTATAAATTAAAATGTTTTCCAGAGTTAAAAATTGATAATGTTTGAAATAATGCAATTTGCGTTTGAAAACCTACTTTAAATTTTGAATTTAAAATTATGAAGCGTCTCGTCGCGCAGTAGTTCCCGGAGTCGGATCGTGTGACTTTTTTCAAAGAAAAACGCAACTAATCGAATTCTTTCTGTTTTCTCAGAAGTATGCTATGATTAGTTGCAATTTTAATCACAATATTACTTTCGAAATTTCAATTAAATTTACCATTTTAATTGAGAACATTAAAAATTGAATAATTTATTATTAAAGCATTATACTTAGGAAAATTGTAATTAATAAAATTTGAATTTGAAAAAAATTTTATTTCGTAAATCCGTTTTTAAAGTTTTTATTTTTTCAAGATGTAAGCCTTAAAATTTGTACGTTTTCAAGTCGAAAACATGCAAAATTTATTAATTTTACATAAATTACAGAATTCACACCCTTTTCCCACTTTTAAAAAAGATTTATTCTTTTACCATCTGTTTTTAAGGAACCTCCTCTTTTTTCTTTTTTTTTTTTTTTGCTGAAAAGTGAAATAAATTAATAAAGCCTAGCAGGAAAATCCGCCTTTTTTTAAATTTAAAATTCAAAAATTTAGTTTAAAATTCAACTAGTTTGTTGAAAATCAACTCTTTTGATTGAAAGTGAAACCAATTGGCTAATTTTTCTTATTGCAAATCCAACTATTTGATTGAAAAATTAATTATTTTGTTCAAAAAGTCATTTTTTTCTTATAAAAAATTCAAGTGTTTCTTAAATATTATGTTTTTGGTTTGGAAATTAACTGTCTTCTAAAACAAGCGTCTTTTTTGTTGAAAATTAAATATTTTGCTTAAAAATTGAACTATTTCGTTGGAAATTCGCCTTTGAAATAAAAATTCCTTCTTTATGGTAGAAAATTTATATTTTTTGGGTTTAAAATTCATCTTTCTTGTTTGAAAAAAATCCTTTTTATTGAAAATTTACTTGGCTTCTACAAAAATAGTATTTTTGACATGAAAATTCAGCCTTGTGGTTAAAATTTCATCTATTTTGTTTTTGAAAATTCGTCTCTATTGATTGAATGTTAAACTATTTATTTTTAAATGCAACTGTTTGGTTAAAAATTATTATATTTTTTTTAATTTAACTATATTTGATTGAAAATTCAATTATTTTGTTCAGAAGTAATATTTTTTATAAAAAATTTGACTATTAAAAATTCAACTGTTTCTTGAATATTATATTTTTGGTTTGGAAATCAACTGCCTTCTATCAAAATCGTCTTTTTAGCTAAAAATTCAATAGTTTTGTTAAAACTTCAAATATTTTTTGGAATTTCGCCATTGAAATAAAAATTTTTCTTTTATGGTAAAAAATTTATATTCTTTTGGTTTAAAATTCGTCTTTCTTGGTTGAAAAAAATCTTTTTTGTTGGAAATTTTACTGGTTCTACAAAAATGGTATTTTTTGCATGAAAATTCAACCATTCAATTCAATTCATTTATTCATTACATTCATTCAATTCAATCAATTGTCTTCTAATAAAATCGTCTTTTTCTTTTAAAAATCAATAGTTTGGATGCAAATGTAACTATTTTGTTGAAGATTCGTGTCATATGATGGAAAATTCAACTATTTGGTTATAAATTTGTCTCTTTTCATTGTAAGTTCAACCATTTGGTTGTATATGCAATTGTTTGGTTAATTTTTTTTTATGAACTATGTCGTTGAAAATTCAACTTTCTAGATTGATAATTCAACTTTCCTTTAAAAATGTTATCTTTTTGTCTTGAAAATAATCCCTCTTATCAAGTTTAAAAGTCAAACGTTTTTCTAAATGATTCGACATTTTAACAAGTAAACTGAGCTCTTTTGTTAAAAATTCGTCTCTTTTAATAGACAATTCAACTATTTCTTTGTTAATAATGCAATATATTTCGACTTGCAATCTTAGGAATTTAAAGAATTTTCTATTGAAATTTAATAATTTATATCTATATTCATTTTATTTAAAAGAATTTTGTCCCTAATTATTCCCCTATTAACCTATTTTCTTGAAAACCACCCTATTTCCCCTGTTTAGAGAGAATTTTGAGCTGTGTTCTAAATTAAAAAAAAAATGAATCATGAAATATATAAATTATACAGTCTCAAATTAAAGCCTTGATTGTTGAGCAATTTCAAATTTCAAATGTTAAAAATGAATGTCCATATGAGGTTCCAAATAATGCAAATTAAAAACTTATCTCATTTGACAAGAAAGGCAAAGTTGATCAGTTTAAAAGTTCAGAAAGAGTCATTTTAGATCCAAACTTAGAATTCTTCAAGCTGAATGACCATTATAAAAAAATCGTTTAAACTTGGAAGTTGACTTTTATTGTTCAAAGATTTTCAAAGTTTTCGAGATTTGATTTTGATTTGATGATAGATTTTGGATAAGCTGTAGAATATCGATTTATTAAATTTTATTAGTATTTATTGAGAGAGCATCCGTTCTTCAAAGCATGATTTTCAAAAATTTAGAAATTATATTAAATATATGACACCCAGTTGATAATTTTGTAAAATATCAATTCCCAAACTTTCAATCGGGAATAAACTGATTTCCGTGACTATATCATTCATAAAAACATTTCTGTGGCGAAATGTTGTCACAGGCTTATACTGCCCAACATGTCGAAGGCATTTTTGTTTAGAGTTGGATTTTTATTTGATCATTTTGCACGGGGCTGTCCCGGTATATATCATCAGTGACGGACGCATTTTTATAATGCAATCAAGTGATCTGATGAGATCAGTTTGCCCAGACATATTGGACAAAGCCTGGTTTTACCCCATCATTGACGGACTGGGTTGCAGTCAAGTACACGATTGGGGGACCTACAGCTTAAAGTGGGTTCCGAACCACCAGAACCTCAGTAAAGGTACATTAAAAAATTTCTAGAGTTATCGGCTCAGGGATCGAACCCCGGACCTCTGAGGTGAAGTCCGAGTTTATTATTATTTGATCATTTTGCACGGGGCTCTCCCGGTATATATCATCAGTCACGGACGCATTTTTATAATGCGATCAAGTGATCTGTTGAGTACAGTGTGCCCAGACATATTGGACAAAGCCTGGTTTTTACCCCATCGTTGACGGACTGGGTTGCAGTCAAGTACATGATGGGGGGACCTACAGCTTAAGGTGGGTTCCGAACCACCAGAACCTCGGTAAAGGTACATTGAAAAATTTCC